>NC_089531.1:9332426-9633828 GCF_963924715.1 Thunnus thynnus
GTATAACATACTTGACTCTACAAAGGAATCAGCATTATGTCAATCAAACACTT
Source organism: Thunnus thynnus (assembly GCF_963924715.1). Lineage (NCBI taxonomy): Eukaryota > Metazoa > Chordata > Actinopteri > Scombriformes > Scombridae > Thunnus > Thunnus thynnus. The sequence goes on from NC_089531.1 coordinate 9,332,480, forward strand.
GGATTTACTAATTCATATTGAGCTTTGTGACTTAAACATTTCAAATATATAACATAACTTTATATGGTCCAAACGATATTCCACATCAAATACAATTTGGCCAGTATGTAAATAAAATGACCAAACACTGTGTTTCAAACTTTTTAAGGAAAGTAAGCAACCTAACTAATGCTCTCTTGTAGTCAAAGATCATTTGAGTTATGCTCAAATTTTACCCAGAACACTTTAAAAAAGAGCCATTATTTGCTTTTATCTCTAACAGATTTTGGTAAAGTTGGTGACATGTTTTTCTTTTTGAAAAAGAACCATGTTGTTAGTTGTATTAGTGGCTGTGTTTAATAACTCTGTATGTACTGTATGTTGTGTTATAATCAGTACTCTTCTGAAGGTAATTTATACTCTAAATACTTTATCTGATGATGCAAGAAAAACAGTTTTCAATTTATATGCACAGAAGAATCTTGAACTTGCATCCTAAAGCATTTAATGTGTCTTCTCTGACCTCTGACTCTCTTCTTATTGTACATGTTGAACCTGCTGAATGTGTCTTCCTCTGCCTCAAATTCTTTAAATGATATTTGGTTTGGTCTCTTCAGGTCTGCAAGTTTACTGACTGGATTCAGTCCACTATAGCTTCTCACTGAAGTCCTTCTGTAGAGGAGAGATCGACTCCGCCTGCTGCTGCTGTTCATTTCATGTCAACGCAATGACTCTGCATTATATGAGGACATATCTATACAGTTTACAGAACGTGACTTCTTGGACTGTTTGTGGATAATGTTTTTAACAATGACAATAAAATATCACCAGGATGAACGAGCTTACTCTGTCTCTGGAGTTTGATTCAGACAAAATAATTATGTCATTTCCTAACACAAACCAAGTGAATTTTGTGAAAAGAGTAGAAGTAGCTAATTACACTTAACTCCAGTTACTGTACTTGAGTGGCTTTATAGTGCTCTTGAACTTTGTTGAGCATTTTTAAAGTTAGTGTGTTTAACTTGTGCTGGCTTTTAACAGTAAGTTTAGCACTTCAATCCTCTGACAGACGGGATAAATTTGGATGGGAACTGTTCAGTGGTTTTGCATGTTTTAAGCCATTTGCTACAGTTTGTATGTTCTTTATATCACACTTAACCATTTTGCTGTTGTGTTTTACACATTTGAATGTATTTCTTCTGCTGTTTTAGACATACATGGGTTCCATTCAACTTACAATATAAACAATGTTAAACTATTGTTTCAAATCAATCTGCACTTAAACTGCATGACCACAAAATCATCATGTAACCAACAAAAATAAAGGCAGATTCTATTGGATTACGCAACTCAAACATGTTCATTCAATGGAAACAAAAATTTCCCTGGAATGGAAAAAACATCTAAAAGTCTAAAATTGTATAGCATGCATTTAGAAAAGAAGAGCAGCTCAGAGGACAGACCAAACTTTTAAATGACTGTTTGGACACACTGTGAATTTTTTGCCCCCATCACTTACATTGAGAGCACATTTGAAGGGGATCTTTTAACAGTCAATATGAACAAGAGGAATGATTAAAGCGAGAAAGAACTCTTTCAGTGTTTTTATGGACACCTGACTGTTGTTTTAAGTCAAAGTTAAAAATTTGTGAACTTATCCTTTACATTTTTTTCCTGCAGCACTAATCAGGTTTGTCAGCAGGTGGCAGCAGCGTCGTAGAGTCTCACATGTGATAAACAGGAGAGAGACGCCGAGGAAGAGGAGACGAAGAAGAAGGCGACCATGTTGATTTAAAGGAAGAAGAAACACAATAGAGGCGATTTATTTCAAGCAAAAATCAGTTATTAAAACGACTTATAAAGGAAATAATTGATCAACCACAAACTGGGTATCCCTTGTAAAATAACAGAGAAACTAAGGTAGGTTTGCGGTGCTTCGAACCGTCCAATCTCCGCTAAAAACATCCGAGTTGTTGAGAGCAGCCTAGCTTGTAGCTAACATTAGCGGTTGGAGTTATTTGTGCTAAATTAGCCGCGAGGCTAGCGAGTCTGCCAATCGTGCCATGTTGACAATATAATTGTAAAAAAGGGTAACGGTAAAGAAAAAAAATGCGCAACGTTATTTTTGTTTTTCATGATACATACACATTGTCATATTATGTAAATTACAAGTCTGAAAATACGAGTATTGCAACGGCTTAGCCGTTAGTTAGCTTAGAGCTAACACTTAACGTTAGCCGTAACGTTGTTTAGTTATTGATTTGTAAAACACGACGAGTAAAAATCTAACATAGCTACACAGTTAACTTGAATGTTTTACAATTTTAGTTAATTTTAATTGTTTGTAGAAAAGGTTTGAATACAGGAGCAATAACTTAATAAACTGACGCTGGTCTGAATTAAAAACTGTTAAAAACAGTCGAGACACAAGCAGAGAAGCTGAAAAGAAAAGCCTAAAAAAAATTACATCGACATGCAGTTTACGATAGTTGATTAAGAAAACTGTATTGAATCAGTTTCAGCCAGACCTAGAGCCTTTGCTGTAGGTCAGTGTTATTTTAAATCCTGTCTGTTTGGGCTTCGCTAATCTGCCACCTGGCAAGTTCACCTGTTCAATGTTAACCTTCATTAACAGATAAAGTGAATTAACTGTTGGAGTGTTTCACTGCTCTGAAGTCTAACATGACAGTATGTTATCAAAGTTGCACAAACTAATGTTCACTGTTCTTCAGTTTATCAATTTAAGCTGAAACTGGTTTCTTGTTTTTGTTTGTAAAATTAAATAAATAAATTCAAATCAGCAATGACAAGTTACCAAAGACAAAAATTGGGTAATAAATATATAGCTGCAACAGTCAGTCGATATCAACAGAAAATTGATTTTTTGATAGTTGAATAATTGGTTGTGGGGGTTTTTTCTCTTTCTTTTTTTTAAGCAAAAATGCTCAAAGTTTGCTTGTTGCAACATCTTAAATGTGAGGAATTGAAGCTTTTCTGTGTCATACATGATAGTAAAGTGAATATCTTTGTTTTGGACTATTGATCAGATAAAATAAGACATTTGAGGATGTCACAATGAATCCTAAGAAATTATAACGAGCATTTTTCACCATTTTCTGACATTTTTCTGACATTTTTATCGATTTTATACTCTTGAATAATTCAAATTGATCAGTGTGGAAAAAGAAAATCAACCTTTGTGTTAAACAGTTCAACATGTGATGAGATGTTGTTAGTTGACATTGCTTCTTTTTTTTTTAGTGGCCACATGCTGAAAAGGTTAGTTGATGTATCAGAGCTGGAATAATCAGCTGATCAATTGACAAGTCGATTGACATACATTTAAACAGTTTGAAGATTTGCTGTTTTTTCTTTGTCTTTGTTTTCTATATTCATAAACTAGTAAATATCTTTGGTTTTTATGACTGTTGGTCCGACAAAACAAGCAATGTGAAGACATCATCTGGGAACTTTTCACAATATTCTGACATTTAATAGATTAAACAATTAATCCAGAGAATAAACAGCAGATTAATTGATAATGAAAGTAATAGTTAATTGCAGCTGTACTTGCATAGTCTTACCTTAACAACTCCTAGATCTGAAGTATTTGATTTTTCATGTCAAACCATGCAAATCTTTGCATTTAAAGAGATTTAATTAGTCAAGGTTTTCTCTTTTTATTTGATAAATTCCCTAAACAATATTCAAAAAACCAAAGTAATATTTCTTTTTATGGCCTACATAATCAACTGCTTAAGGGTCTATTATAAAATCTCCTGGTTGGATTTCTTTTAGGTGACGAGTTTGAGTTGTCGGCCGACGTTGAGGAGGAAGCAGGTTGATCACGGCCACACTCACACACTTCACGCACCGACCTGGAGGCCTGTGGTGTCCAGGGAGAGAAGGTCCAACAACTGGAGCAGAGAGGAAACGCACACTGAGGACTTCAAGGGGGTGGAAAGCTTTTTGGCTTCGGACTAGATTACCCCTTGTAAGATTTGTGATTTCAGGAGAAACAACTGTTTTTGTTTTTTCACACGTGGAGTGACATATACCCACACGGTGGAAATAAACGGAGAACAGTACAGACTATATGATTTTGGGGAAACACTTGTACAAAGTTGGACATCCTTTTTTCGAGGACAGGAATATTGAGCAACTCTTATGGACTCAAAGTGGAAGCAGGAAATATTGTTCAATTTAGAAACAGAAGTTAAAGTATTGAACTAAGATTATATTGAAGAAGCTATTCCCCAAGTTCAGATTGCCTTAGTTGTTCTATTTCAGGACTTGAACCGCTTTGATACTTGTTCACATATAATTTTTCTATATTGTGGGCAAGTATATTCATGCAAATGAATGCAAATTTCTCTTCATTTTGAAGAGCTTTTGTGTAAAAATTTGTTTTTTTTTTTGTTGTTTTTGTACGTCAGTCACTCTGTTGTTGAAGGGGACCGAACTGCACGTACATGTGTATATGTAAATACTACGAATTGACTTCTGTTGTAAAAGCTTTGGACTTAAAAGAATAGAGAATATTGTTTGTTAATGCTTTATTAAACTTTTTTACTTTTGAAGAGAATTTTTAAAAAGAAAAACCTAAGAAGCAGAAATCTAATACCTTGAAGAGGACAAAAAAAAAAAAAAAACAAGGCAAGGAAAACAGGAAAAATGGCAACCGCCAGAACAGAAAACGTTGGCCCGGTCGTCATGGGACTGAACAAGCAGAACGGGCAGCTCAGAGGACAGACCAAACCAGCTTCAGTCCAGCCAGCACCCACAACTCAAGGAAAGGCTTTGGGTGCACCCCAGAAACCAGGCAGTGCGGCTCAAGAAGGAGGAGGCATTAAGTTTGGAGATGACTGGAAAAAGAGCCTAAAGCTCCCTCCCAAAGACAACAGGGTCAAAACCTCAGTGAGTCAAACTTGACAATGGTTTCTATTCTTACTTCAGCTCACAACTAGTTTTCTACCATCACCCTAACTTTTCTGTGTGTACTCTAGGATGTGACGTCCACTAAGGGGAATGAATTTGAAGATTACTGTCTCAAACGAGAACTCCTGATGGGCATCTTTGAGATGGGTTGGGAGAAACCCTCCCCTATCCAGGTATGGTTAACGTCTAACAATGTTCCTTTTCTGCTGAGATTAATCCAATGTGACAAACAAACACAACCCTTGACATGGAGTGAAATAATTATATTTTAGGTGTGATACTGTAGTGACAGAATGAGACTATAAAGTTTGGATTTTTGGTTCCTTGCAGGAGGAGAGCATTCCCATCGCCCTGTCTGGACGGGATATTCTGGCCCGGGCTAAAAACGGAACAGGAAAAAGTGGAGCCTATCTCATCCCACTGCTGGAGAGGATAGACCTTAAAAAGGACCACATACAGGGTGAGACGCTGCCCGTAGTTTTCTACTGATACCTGCCTGTTTGAAACCTCCAATCTCAATTTTTCCCCCCTTTTTCTTGCTCTAGCGTGGTTACATTAGTTATCTTTCAACCATACTTCATTGTAATCTCTCCCATGCATTTTTTATTCTCCAGCCATTGTCATGGTGCCCACCCGTGAGCTGGCACTGCAGGTGAGCCAGATCTGCATCCAGATCAGCAAACACCTGGGAGGAGTCAAAGTCATGGCCACCACCGGGGGCACAAACCTGCGAGATGACATCATGCGCCTTGACGAGACCGGTGAGGTCCCACGTTGTTTCACTAACACACTTCACAGCATTTTCTGACCACATGCGGCGCCATGTGCTGACAAATACAACAATATCACAAATGAGTAAATCCAATCTGCATGTTGGGTTATGTTGTGTTTAATCAAAGACTCTTTTCTGATGATTTTTAAAATTGTACAACCTGTGGACAAATGTATTACAATAATATTCATAATTCAATATTGTATCACCCTTTTTTGTAGTCAAAGTAGCTTTTTTTTAAGTTTGTAGCTATTAAAATGATTTCACAGCATTTTTGTTTGCTCAGTTCGATTTTTCTCTTCTCTGTTACGCATCAGTGCATGTGGTCATCGCCACGCCTGGTAGGATCCTGGACTTGATTAAGAAAGGAGTGGCAAAGGTGGATAGAGTCCAGATGATGGTGATGGATGAGGTAAACATGGATAAAACTAATAAATGGAAAGTGTTATCAGTATTTGACAAAGAAAAGCATCAGATGTACTTGTAATTTTTTTTTTTTTTTAATCACTATCACATCATTTTGTTTTTTCAGGTTCGAACATACTACCTCTCTTCATGTCATATTGTCTCTGTTTCCTCTCAGGCAGATAAGCTGCTGTCTCAGGATTTTGTGGTGCTCATCGAGGATATCATCAGCTTCCTGGCCAAGAACAGGCAGATCCTGCTCTACTCTGCAACCTTCCCCATCAGCGTGCAGAAGTTCATGGTGAGTAGTCGGCTAATTGCTGCGCCACTCAGCCAACACAATGGCTCGGGGCCACTTGGCACAGCTCGGCTCACACTGCAGATCAAGCTGTTCTCACACTGCGCCCGATCCTGCGTTTGTGTTGGTCTGTTGTATATTTTTCCAGTCCTCGCCTACAGCGTTTCAGCTAACAGTCACAGGATTTGAATGTTTGGATATTTAGCCTGTTAAAGTCTTCAGTGTTGCGATCATGCACAGAGATCTCTTATCTTCTGTGTGTCTGAGGAAGTGTGTGAACAGTAGTAGTGCACATATCCTGGTGCGCATAAAACAGACAAAACATCACATATAATAGTTAAATAAGGCACACATCGCATCCATGTCCGTTTATTTGTCAAATCACTGTTATATATTTGCTGTCTGAGATTGTAAATTCAGCCTTTTTTTCTCTTTATCCTCCGTGTGTCCTTCCTATAGGCCAAGCACCTTCAAAAACCCTACGAGATAAACCTGATGGAGGAGCTGACGCTGAAGGGCATTACTCAGTACTATGCCTACGTCACTGAGAGGCAGAAAGTCCACTGTCTCAACACACTGTTCTCCAGGGTAACTGACTCATTCATACACACTTTTAAAGTACCGGTGCCTCGCTCGAGGGCAGCAGGACAGTAAATATGATGTAATGACATGCAGATAATATTTACTGTCCATGCACAGATCTCTCTGTCATCTCTGGATAGTCACAATGAAACTGGGGGGGGAAAGGGGCAAAAGATACAGTATTACAGTATGACATTTACAGCATTTTTGATTGTTTAACCTCCAGTTTAGTTTTGTAAAACCAAGTTTGATCCAAGTTTCTGTACAACTTGGATCAATAACAGACCACAAATCATACAGTTAACACATCGATCCATGACATATTCTCTTCTTTTCTCTCTCACAGCTTCAGATCAACCAGTCAATCATCTTCTGTAACTCCACTCAGAGGGTGGAGCTCTTGGCAAAGAAGATCACCCAGCTGGGTTACTCCTGCTTCTACATCCACGCCAAGATGATGCAGGTGAGGAGAGAAATTTCTCTTTATTCCTTTTGTTGTTTGTATATTTTTATATGACCACTGTTCTGCTGCATGATTATTTCAAATATGATTAAAGCAAATTAGAAATATATTTATAGGATTCATGAATTGTATAAATCACTTTTAATAGCTGATAAAAGACCTTTCATAAAATATATAAACTATAAATAACTTTCACAAAACCTCAGTTGAGATTGTTTTGTATCATAACATTAAATTATAAATGTTACTGAGGCTGAGGATTTAGGGGGTCTTGGTGGCATTTCATCCTCCCTTTCTCTGTTTCATGTCACTTAACTCACTCAAGCTGTCTGCTAAAAAAGGCAAAAAGGCCAGAAATGTTTAATGTGGCTTCAAATGTTTTGGTTGTGTTTGTGTACAAAGCCAAAAGCATCTTCTGAAACATTTCGTTTCTTGTTTGTTCTCAGGAATATAGAAACCGTGTGTTCCACGACTTCAGAAACGGACTGTGCAGAAACCTGGTCTGCACTGGTGAGTTCCTGTTTTATACTTGCCACAATTCAGGAAAAACCTACCAAATATTGCCCAGAAAGACGTAGACCGCCGCTGATCTCATTCACTGTTGTCCCTCAATAGATCTCTTCACCAGAGGTATTGACATCCAGGCTGTCAATGTGGTCATCAACTTCGATTTCCCCAAGAATGCTGAGACTTATCTCCATCGTATTGGAAGATCAGGTATGTCGTTCACCACTCGTCAAACTGCACTGCTCCATTACAGAGTTGCTGAGTTTAATTTTCTCATTGGTGGAAACTCTTCACTCTTTATTATTAAGCAGGCAAAGATCTAATTAATGTGATGGATAGAGGACGTCATGGTGAATTTTTATCACTAATCTTCTCTCAGGGAGGTTTGGTCATCTGGGCTTGGCCATCAACCTGATCACATCGGAGGATCGCTTCAACCTGAAGGCCATCGAAGACCAGCTGGTGACCGACATCAAGCCCATTCCCAGCAGCATCGACAAGAGCCTCTACGTCGCCGAATTCCACTCCGGCAGCGCCGACTGTGATGTGGAGGAGGTCGAGGAGAAATCAGGACGCCAACAAGACAGCACCTAAAACAGGTGAGAGAGGGAGAGTCAGCGAGCCTGCAGCTGAACTGTAACTCATCTTTACACTTGTATCGCATGAAATAAATAAGAGCCGTCCTTGTAATCAAAGTTTTTTTTTATCTTCCATCCAGGACAGCTGGACACACCAGGCTTTTGCGCAGACATCAGCGCTTGCACACAGGCTTCAGGCAACTCTTCAGTTTCACTTTTCCCCTCATTTTCAGAGCCTGTCGAATGGATATTAAGGCTGTTTTTATTTTTCAGTATTTCCTTAGCTTTTCCTCAAAGAGAGCTGCCTCCTTTTTTTTTTTTTTTTAATTAAGTGAGAAAATTAAACTATCTTGTTTTGCACCAAACTCACACACGGACCATTTAGAATATTTCTCCTAAAGTATATTTAGGTTACAGCACACGGCTGTTGAAATGAAAACAGCAGTGCAAATGTTTATCAAAGCTGTTTTGAACCCGTCGTCCTTGGAGACTGTTTTCATTGCCAGCAGCAAGGTTGGTCTGTTTTAATGTTACAATGGTGCACTTACACCAGCCATCGTTCTGTCCACTTACACTGCTGTTGTCACTTAAGTGCCTTACTTACTCCCATGTGCACTCATCCATTCATAGCCTGCTGTCTCCTGTCGTGCAGCAGAGTTACGAGCACAAATACAATGAATCAAACGGTAACCCGAGTTTATTCAAACATCCATTATGCAAGGGAAAAAGAGAACACACTCTTCTGTGTGTCAAAACACGGCTCAAACACCTTTTTGAAAATCATCCTGAATGTGAACGTTTATTTTTAATGTGAACGTTGCAATAAAAAAAGGGCAGCTTTATTTAAATACTGCGTGACTGTTTTTCCCTACCACTATGAATAATACATGTGCAGAGTTAATATGAGAAGACGGCCTAAAGACTCAAGCCCCCCTCTCTCCTCTCCCCCCCCGTACTGATTCATGGATGTTTGCCTGCAACCTCACAAACAACATGGGAATTTATAGCAGCATTATGCTGTTACATTACGGCTGTCGCTGGTGAACTCGCCCGCAGACAGGTGACGTCCGGAGGTTCTTTTACATTTTTAAAAAAAAACAACAAAAATCACATTTGGCTGGTGAATACTGTAAACCTGTCAGCCACTGTAGCTGGTAGATGGGAGGGGAAAAAAAACTGGTTTCCCCATCCTGCATGCAGCTACAGCTCAGAACTGATGCATCAGAGACCGGTTCAAAACAGTTTTGATAGCAGAATTTGCGTCACTAAGCTGATAAACAGCTGATCGATTGAGTGTTAAAAGTTATCAGAGGTCCAAGGAGTAAAAGATTCACAGGGTTATTGTGGAAGTTGGTGCAAAACAATGGTTTGAATTTTCTGTTCTTTTCGTTTCTTCCCCACATCTTTCAGTTTGTCAGTCAAAAAAAAAAAAAAGGTGGAAATGAAACATTTTAGCAAATTCTAAAACTTTCTTTTTAAGCCCCATCATGACAGACTGAAGTTGGTGAATGTATTCGTTGCCAATGTGAATTCTGCTGCCCAGTGGCTGAACGCCAAGCTCTTAAGCATATTAGACAGTTGTCGTTTGTATTGCTGCTGTTGCATTAGAAACTTTTTCTTCAGGCTATGATTTTTATGGAAATGTATAGTAGATAAGAGATGGTTTCATGTACCAGAGGAAGAGGAAACCTGCTCAGTCTATAAGAGTACAACACAAACCTTCAATTGAACTAAAGATAAAATCAGGAAAAAGTCTTTCTGCAGCAGCAGCAATATAATATTTTTTTTTTTTTCATATTTTTTTGTTTTCCCCCAGCACAGCTCTGTTTTATAATTATAAATGTGAGGATTCTCTTTTGTGAGGGGTGGGCTCTGTTTTTGAAAGCAAAATTGTAGCATCTTTGAACAGGCAGCTGTGACTTCTTTCTTTTTTTTTCTTTTTTTTTTTTTGTCCTCCCCTTTAAAGAGCATCACAAATGAAAAAAAAAAAGACATAAAAAAGAAAAGTATTTTTGCTTTTTTAAGATTTATTTTTGATGTTGCTTAAAGCAGTTTGGAGGGGGAGGTGGGGGAGGGGGGGGGGGCACTGTGAGGCTTTAGCACTGGGTAACTTGTGGAGGTTTGGGTGGGTTTGCAGAAGCCAAGTGTTTTATCAGATGCTCTCGGGGGGGCATCTTGAATCTTTCCTTCTCTCTGGTACTTAAAGCTTCCAGTAAAAACAGCGGAGCAAAGACAAAGGCTTTTGATTTCAAGTTTTTCCCTCAAAAGTAAACAATACGCTTAAAAGAGTTTTATTTTCTTCTTGTTTTAAGTACTAGAGAGAGAGAGAGAGCGCTAAATTATACAGGAGAGAGTTTCTGGAAAGCGTTGAAGCACTGTGATCTTCTTGAACCTGTTCCATGTTTGTGTGACGGATGATCAAAGTGCTGTGATTAGTTTTCAGCAACTCAATCTGTTTTCTACTAGGGCAATCTTTATACGAGGTGTTATGAATCATTTCGAAAAACTCGTGAATGATTCATTGTTTACACTAGTCGTTTACAATTACATTTAAAAAAAAAAAAAAAAGAAAATACTTTGCTTCATGGGCGGAGGAGGTAGAATTTTGTTTCCCTTTTTTTTTTTTTTTTTTTTTTTTTCTTAACTTGAAATAGATTTTCAGGATTTACATTGAAGCAAAACCAAAAAAGTGGAATGTCGTGTGTGTGTGTGTGTGAGAGAGAGAGAGAGATGTGTAGGTGTGTGTTTGCATGAGGAGAGGTGTGTGTGTGTGTGTGTGTGAGAGTGAAATGCAGGCGACTGTTTGAACAAGGTGTGTGTGTGTGTGTGTGAGAGAGATGTGTGTGCGTGCTTGCAGCTGTGACAGGCTGATTTTTGTTAAGAATCACTACGTTTGCATGCAGCTTCAACCTCACTGATGTTTGCAGACCAGATTAACAGCTTCTCCTCTGGAGCATCAGACCGCATTAAGTTTCAGTATAATTAGTCAACTTGGTTACTGATTTACTCCTTTTTTTTTTTTTTTAAATAAGAATTAAACTGTCCTGTTAACAGTTTGAGGCTGCATGTAAGCGTAAAAGTCGTATGTCACTTGCTTTTTTTTTTTTTTCCCCCCTGTTATTTCATGTGCAGACTCGTCTTGTGTTTTTGTTGGCGATATACAATGTCTTAAATATCAGAATGGGTGTTTACATTTGTCAGGGATGTGATTTATTTTTTGTTTTTTTTGTTTTTGTTCTTTTTTTTCCTCCTCCACCTCCTTCCTCTTCTACTCCAGGAGTTCCAAGTTTGTGAACGTAAATCTCATTTCAAACGATAAATTTCCACTTTTCCTGTTCTTCTCTGTGTTTTTGTGTTCCCGATCACGTCCCTGACAGTCGTTCCATGATCTCCTTTGTGACCCAAAAACGACAAATACTGCAGAGATATATTCAGAATTTGAATAGCCTAAGATTAAAAGTCTCTTAGCTAGTTTCATTAATTATATATATGTGAGTCATTGTAGACTTTTCCCTGGGATTGTCTCCTAAAACTTAGATTACAACTTGGGTTTTATATCCGTCTCTCTGGCTGTATGTTTATATTAGTTGTGATCACATATTTCTCACTAAAGTAATTGCTGACGTCTCTGAACAAGCCAACAAACACTAAAAATGGCTCCAACGGGGCGTCTCGAGATCTCACTTTGACAGCCGGATGGTCAAAGCGAGGAAAAAAATAAAACCCACGTTGTAATAAACTGTACGTTTCCTTTTAAGCTGTGAATGACATGAATTTGTACATTTTTGTGTCCCCTTTATAACTCGTCTGTCAGCGGTCACAAAGGAGGTTATGTTGAATGCACTTATGAATGTTGAGTGACTTTGTTATTTTGTCATCTGATGTTGTCAAGGCGTCTTTTTGTGTGTGTGTATGTATGTATGTGTGTGTGTGTGTATGTGTGTGTGTGTACATCTGACCTGTGGAGTCAGGTGTACTGACTGGGGTGGGAGGGATATTTGTCAGAAACTTATTTGAAAGGGGTAACTGTTTAAAAAAAAAAAAGAAAAAGAAAAAAAAAAATCAGAAAAGGGTGAGGATTCGGGTGAAAAATGGCAATGTAGGGATTGCTGCTTCAGGTTCTGTAAAATTTAAATTGGTGGAAATAAGAAGAAAAGTTCAAACCTGTCTTTAAGAAATAGTATTAATGCCTGAATTGCTGTTAATACTTCTACTGTGCACAGCTGAATTGAATTGGATCTCCTAATTTGCTGCACTAATGTAGACTCACCCCCGCTTCAGGCAGTTTCAACCAAATTTAACGATGAACTCAGCAGATTTGTCGTAGAAAAGCTGAGGATAAAGTTACAGCAGTATTTCCCTGCAACAAGGATAGAAAACGGGTGTTAAGATTCCTAATTGGCTCTCAGATTTTTATTTTTCGGTCTGAGTGTAGCTGAGGATAACGTTGCAACAGTATTTTCTCTACAACGGGGATAGGAGGGAGTGGTGATATGATTCTGAATTGGCTGTCAAAAATGTTGGTTCAATCGATCCCTCATGGAAGAAAAATATAGTCATAAAACCCTCCTGTTGTCACAGTTTTTTAATTTGTTTTTTTTTCCGTCTTCTCTCTGTAGTTATCGGTAGCAGCTTCTCCCAAAACAAATATTTTTCAGTCCTATTTCAAGTGAGTTTAAAACATTCTGGACTTCAATTAAAATAGCGCTAAAACCACACTCCACATTTTTGGGAACTTATTTTCCTTGGTCATCATCCCGTAATTTTCCTTTGTCGTATGTCAGTAGATCAAAAAAAAACCTCAGTAACAGTCTTTATTGGGTGATACTGCAAAAATGTCATCGTTGCATTGTTAATGTTTTTCACGTTTTCATTCCCTTTCGTTTCCTTACAAAAATGCATTGAAGAGAGAGACACATAAGGTATTTCAATGACCTGTGTTAATCACTCTGTCCTCTACTGTTGTAACGTGGAAATACACGCAGGGGCTATAAAATCCAATAAATTGAACTGAAATTTACGCTCTGTCTGTTGTTCTCTGTATAATCACACACTTTAGTTGTTACATGATTAAAATACAGGAGAAGTTAGACATTATATATCTAACTTCCTGTTGAATAGATATAAATGAAGATAATGTGGAGTTTTGATATGTAAGGTTGCTTTAAAGGACCATAAACAGATTATTACAAATTACTGAAATCTCTGACAAAGTATTGGGAGTCATGGAGGGCTGAGACGGTGCAGGTTTTCTTTCATTTGGACACTCAGCACCGGAGTCACTGTGTCTCAGTTTATGGTAATTTTATTAAACACAAATTTTTAATTTTGCAAGTAAGAACTTTTACAGTAGCACTGACTAAGTTTATTTTGTATAGGCTAAGTAAATTAAATTAATTTTTTCATTACATTGAGCTCTTGTTCCTGCAGTTTGAATACACATATACTATAAGTCACATTAGACCAAAATGTCTGCCAGATGGTCCTGAATTTTTATGTAATTATGTGGCCTCAGTTCCGTGTGAAATTTTAATACCATTATCATTTCAGTCAATATTTGGCTTACAAGTTGTATATTCCTAAATACATCTAAATGTGCACTGTGCCTGATCAGCACTTGATGAAAACAGGATTATATGCAGTAACAGGTGGGGTCAAAACATGGCCCCAATACTCAATAGTCAGCAATGTTAAAATACTCCATTACAAGTAATGGTCCTGCATGAAAAATCCTACTTAAGTAAAAGTACATAAGTATTAGAAGGAAAATGTAGTGAAAGTATTGCAGTAAATGTACTCATTTCATCCCTCTGACTGATATATTATTATATATGACATCATTAGATTATTAATACTGAAGCATCAGTGTTAGAGCAGCATGTTACTGTTGTAGTTGCTGGAGGTGGAGCTAGTTTCAACAACTTTATTTACAGTTAGCTAGTTTAGTCCAGTGGTTCCCAACCTAGGGGTCGAGGCCCTCCAAAGGGTCACCAGATAAATCTTAGAGGTCCTGACATGATTAATGGGAGTTTTTGAACTTTTTCTCTAATCGTTGATTTTTGTTGAAATATTGGATCATTTGAACATTTATTGACATGAAACCATGTGAGAAGTTTAGAGGGAAAAATCACTATTTGGTGGAGCTGTTAACAACTCATAGACATCTGAAATGTGACCCCGACTACACACTGCTTTTTGTAAGACGTCAAAAGCCAAAAAGGTTGGAAACCACTGGTTTGTGGTTGGTGTTGTATTTTAAGAGATTGTTATATTATTGATTGTGTCATTTATCTGAAAAGTAACTAAAGCTGTCAAATAAATGTAGTGGAGTAGAAAGTTCAGTATTTCCCTCTGAAAGGTACTGGAGTGGAAATATAAAGTAGCATAAAATGGAAATACTCAAGTGAAGTACAAGTACCTCAAAATTGTGCTTAGGTACCATAACTGTACTTAGTTACTTTCCACCACTGCTGAATGCTGCTGCTGTGTGTACTGTCCCTGGAGAAAGAAAGAGCCATTGTTGTGTCTCATTACAAATCAAACAGGCTGTATTTTTGTGAGTTTGACCCTCCAGCTGCCATTTGACCTTGAAGCTATTCTTTCATAATCTACAAACAGTGACCAACGGACGTCGAAGTCCTCCGCCAATCAGTAACCTCAGAATATTACGTCCCGCCCCATTACGAATGACTACACATCGATTAACCAATGATGTTTGAGTAGCATCGTGACGTCCTCGATAAAAACACGCCTTTGCTTGGTCAGGCACATAGAAATGACTGACAGATGTTTCTGCCAGTCAGTTTTTAGGGTTATAGTCCATCATCCAATCAGAATGTGCTTCAAGAAAATAGGCGGGTCTTTTAGCGGCAAGCACATCTTCTTCTTTGGTGGTGCCGAATTCAGCTTCCGGCTGCATCGTCCTCTGGAAATTACAACGTGAGTAGCTACCGCTAGCTTTGTGTTCTGTATCTTGTTTTTTAATATATAACGTGAGGGTTTAACTTGGAAAATATGTATGTTAGCTGTTTTCCAGCAATACTTATCTGACAAACTGGGCTTTATTTTCCTTCACAAGCCGAAGGTGCAGGTCTAGCCAGCAGGCTGTAGCCACAGCACTGTAAACGGCACCAAGGAGCTAGCTTAGCTTGCTCATTGGCTTGTAGGTTTCATTCAAAATATTAACTACATCCAATAAAAAAAGCAGTTAGTGACCTCTGTTTTCTTATATATTTCTGTCACATAATGTCATTGATACCTAATGTTAGCCTTCTGACTTCATATGAATGATGTGTGTGAAAGGTTAAAGGGACACTTTACACATGAAGACAAGCTGACTCATTATGGGGAATATTTCTCAGCCTGTGACACTGAGTTTAATGTCTTGTTTGGCTCTGGAAGAAGCTTTCTAAAGTCTGAGAGAATAATCCTGATGATGTCATCAGGGTAAGCTGTGACAACTGTTAATATGGGAGTTACCCCATTCAATCAAGCTGGAAACCAAGGATGTAATACTATACTATGAAAAAAAGCAAAGTTCAACCGACTGCCAATTTATTAATTTTAGTGGGAAAATTTCACATCCATGAATCCAAGTTCCCAGGGTCTCACCCATCATTTGGACTAGAAAGTATTTTGAGTCTATCCAACAGATAAACAATAAGAAATGTGCACATACAGTTAGTATGCTTCAAGAATTTTTTTTAAAGAAATCTGATTTTATTGCGTACCCTTTAAGTTTTTTTTCTACTTGTTTATTTATTATTATTACTTATACCCTTTGTCCTGTTACCATGTTGACTGTATCAACAAACTGAAAGTGTCCTTTATGTTATCTTTATTTCATTAGGATACCTAACTGTTCTCTGTTATTGTCTTAATGTCACACGTGTTGTAAGTGAGGCTTTCTGCAAATAAAGTAATATATATATATATATATATATATATATATGAGTTTCTGACTTGTAAATAGAGATCAGAAACAGGTTTATTGCCAAGTAGGTTTGTACACTCAAGGAATTTGCTTTGGTGATGTGGTGCATAACAGTCAAAAAATATATACAAAATTAAGTAATCCTGGATAATATAAAGAAGAGAGAAATTTACAGTAAAAATATGTTCTAAATGAGAAGAGCTGCTCCAGGTTTTAAATTGTAAATTGAAGAGAATGAACTGAAATGTACAAAATATTAACCAGGAATTTGCAAATGTTCACAGTATAAACAGTAGCCTATATGCAGTGTATAATTAATACCACTACTAATATAACATGTAATGTCCATGGGTGAGATAGAGTCCGTGTCAGTGGGAGTCACGGGACTTGTTGATGAGGTCAGCTGCAGATGGGGAAGTTCACGTCAACATCAGATTGTGCAACCTAACACAATCCAATACAACAGCTCTCCCATAAATTCTACTTTTACTAAGCTTATACATTTTCAGTTTTTGTTGACATCATCAGAATGGTGATAATTCTACTTTATGTGTATTATTGATGTTGTAGAACGTGGCTCCTAATATTTTGTCCACCCTGTTAACATACACAAGGGCAAAATATTAGGAATGCATTTCAATATAATGCACTCCAGTATACCACCACCACCACCACCCACTACGACCTAAGTGTTCAGTGAGTGTGTATCTCACTTGGCAGAAGTGCCTGGAAAAAGCAAATCTTGTCAGTTCAATCTGTACAAGGTAATTAAACCAAAATCTAAACTATGTCACCAGTGCAGTGTATTTGTTAACCTTCACACAGTCACCTCTGCAGTCATTCAACCTTCTTGATTTGAGTCACACCCGAACATTCATACTTTAAGTTATGATTGCTGCATTGGAGACTGTGAATATTTAACAGAAGGTCTGCATTACATATTGGACTCCTTTTGAAAGACCAGGACAATAACCAGGCATGGAGGCGCTCATGACAGACAGTATTGAGTTGCATTATGTGAAATGTATCCAATGGATTCAGCATTTTTGTGGTTTGGCCCATACTCGGCCTCTGCTGCTTCAGTTCTTTTCTTAAAATTTGTCTCTTGCAAGTCCCCCAACTTAACAACTTTACATGTTAAATTGCTTTACACCTTTGGATTATCTGGCCTGCCTGCATCAATATTTACATTGTTACTGATTAGATATTACACCGTTATCTACATCTCGTCCACTTTACAGCTATAAGTACGGAGCTTTAATGTTATCACCTGCACCCTACAAATATTCAGCAGCCAGTTTTATAACCCTGTCTGTCAGCCGCCCTCTCTCTTATTTTATCCCTCCATTTTTTCTGGCTTCTCAGAATGGGCAGTGTTTTGGCTGCCAGCTCCCCCAACCCTCCACCACCACCAGCCTCTGGTGGTGCTGCTGCTGCCGCCCCTGGGTTGACGGTGCCACCGGGCTTTGGGATGCCTCCAGTGTCTCCAGTTATACCCCCGACTGGGGTAACTACAGGGCAGCAGCCAGAGGAGGAAAACCCTTTGCCTAACCCTGGTGCATTTGACGAGTGTCATCGCAAGTGCAAAGGTAAATGAGACGGTTGAGTAAAGGGTGTTTCTAGAGTTGTAAAACACCAGTATCACCTGATTCTGCTTTTCTGTGTTTCTTATCTGCATCTGTTTTTCTTCTCAGAGGTTTTCCCTATGCAGATGGAAGGCGTCAGGCTAATTGTCAATAAGGGCCTTAGCAACCACTTCCAGGTCAGTAAAGTTGCTTTTTTTTACATTTGAAATGTTTAACAGCACAACACAGAACTGCCTGTTAGCAGTTTTCTATTTAGTAAACATTGCCCTTTCAATATTTGCTACATAGACTCACAAAGCCAAACTACATCTTGAAAGTTCATACTTTTCTATAAGAGTTTGTTCTGGAAAACGCCCACTGACATCTCAACACTGATCAATGAGCTGCTTGTGAGTTGATGTTACCTAAACTCAGGTTCACCAATCATCATATAGTATTAGAGCAAATGAACCAAGTGCAAATATGCATCTCAGCCACTCCGCTGTAGATCAGACCAAAAAAAGTGAAATACAGATGGCTTTAATTGTAAATCTTCTGTTGACTGTGTCCTTTAAACGTCCTTTAAGGTGAACCACACTGTGCTGCTGAGCACCATGTCAGACTCCACCTACAGGTTTGGTGCTACATATGTTGGATTAAAGCAGACGGGTCCAGCAGAGGTATGTTCTAGTAAAGTCACTGTGACTCCCATCTGTAAGACTTTATATGGAAATGTTTGAACTGTAATACGACTTCTGTTTATGTTTAGTTTTTTCCAGTCATGGTTGGAGACATGGACAACAGCGGCAGCCTTAACGCCCAGATCATCCACCAGATCACCAGCAGAGTACGATCCAAACTGGCCTTCCAGGTAAACCGCCGGCTTATGCTTTTTGGGTCTTGTTGAACCTTTTTCCGCTACTTAAATACCACAATAACCTGGCCATAGTGTTAGTTTGTGATATTATTTCTATTTTATTATCTCAAGATGTTAACTTTGTCAAAATCTGTCATGTCCTCAGACGCAACAACAGAAGTTTATGAACTGGCAAGGCGATGCTGAGTTCAGGGGAGAAGATTTTACTGCAACTGTTACACTTGGAAACCCAGATGTCCTTGTCGGCTCTGGTAGGTCATCTTTGTATAAATCTATCATGACTTTTTTAAATTTTCTGAGAGTAGTTATCGAAACCAACCAAAACAGATATTTGTCCTGAACCTGAACGCCTCTTGTCGTCTTGCTGTTGTCCACCTGTCAGGTATTGTTGTAACACACTACCTCCAGTCCATAACGCCGGCTCTGGCTCTGGGAGGGGAGCTGGTCTACCACCGCAGGCCGGGAGAGGAAGGCACAGTGATGTCTTTAGTTGGCAGATATACAGGTGAGGCGCAGGTAAAAATCATTACGAGCATGTAGTCTGGATTGATAGATCTGGAGCCTTTTACTGGGATTTATCCAGTTGATGATTCTTTCATTTGGTTAAAGCAGTGTTGTTTTAATGGTTTGACCTCTTTCTGCACAGGTAATAACTACATCGCCACGTTGACGCTCGGCTCGGCGGGGGCTCACGCCTCATATTACCACAAAGCCAACGACCAGGTAAATTACTCCTGTTGTTTTGTTTGTAATTATTCAGGCTGTGTTCATCTTGTGTAATTTTCTTAATTTTACAAAGCTGACGATTTCAAATATTTTATGTTATTTATTTTTTATTTTTTTAATCTGACTCACTTCCTTGATATTAAGATAAAAAGAGAAACATTTAAATGTCCTCCGACCTTGTTTTTTTTTTTTTTTATACATTTGTGGAGTCTTGCTGTGCTTATGATATATTATCTTCCTCAAAAAACTGAAAAAAATCTGAAGGCACACCTGAACATGTGACAGGTGCTTTGGAGGAAAGTACAACTTTAATAAAAATGTGAAAAACTCCCGCCCATTTCATCGGGCATATCCCAAAACATCATAAACTAATAAATATTCCAGCAGTCAGCGAGACAGCATGTGGGAGTTTTTCTCATTTATATTTCATATACCTGCATTCATCAGCATCTAACTGTCCTCTGCTCTTCAACAGCTGCAGGTCGGCGTCGAGTTTGAGGCGAGCACTCGCATGCAAGACACCAGTGTGTCGTTCGGCTACCAACTAGATGTACCTAAAGCCAATTTACAGTTTAAAGGTACAATGTGTATACAGTCTGTTTCATGGGGAACACTTACATACATATACATGTACATCCATTACTACAGTTTTCCCTAATAGTATCCATTTATTTTAAGGAAATTAAAAATTAATTTTATAATTTTTATTTACATTATTAACTACTATTTTTCATTCTTTATTTATTATTAAATTAATTTCATACTTTTACCTTTTGTAAAGTGTAATTAGTGACATTAGTTGTGTATAGTTATATAGAGGCAAACGGTGTGTTGATGGTGGAAGTGTGTGTGTGTGTAATAGAAACATGCTTGTTGGTCACACATGCTAATAAATAATAATAACAAAACTTTATTTATATATTTTGATGCAAAAAGATGCAGTATTATAATCTGGTTTATAAAAATACACACAAATAAACAGTAAGTTTGGAGGCATCAAAGAGTTAAACAAACTAAAAATCAAAACTCAGTTGTGACAAAAAATCTATGCTCATGTCTGACCCACATTTATTTTCTATACATCTGTTTTTGTTTTGTTACACTTTTTAAAGACGTATAGTTTTTTTCCTTTGAATAAACCGAACAGACCCGTCTAATGTTCTGCCTTCTGCTCCTCTCTCAGGTTCACTAGACAGTAACTGGGTAGTCGGTGCAACGTTAGAAAAGAAGTTGCTCCCGCTGCCGCTCTCCCTGGTTCTCTGCTCCTTCCTCAACCATCGCAAGAACAAGTTCCAGTGTGGTTTTGGCGTCACTATCGGTTAGACTGGCGAGTTAGCGGCCTGCAGACTGAGTTCACAGAACGGACAAACTCACTATGGACAAGCAGACTACGCCATGTACACTACTACTGTGTGTCTTATCACCTCAGCCTGTCTCTCGTGTGTCTTTAGCAGATTCGGCCATTTTCATACTATCGGTTTCTCAGCTCATGATTCATCATGTGGTGAATAGAAACACTGAAAGGTAATTATTTAAATCTAATGAATTTAATCCTGTAAGATTAATCGCCTGGATGATTAGAAATGTAACATATTGTAAAATGTGATCGGTCAGGAACTGACTGTGATGCCTGTTGACTCTCCACACAACCTGATAGGCCGTAGAAAGACGTAATACATTTAGAGACGTTACAGAATTACAGAGTTTTTTCTTTTTTTTTTGATCTTGTCACTGAGTTCAGTGCCTGTTGCGGTTTTGTTTTTGAGTTTTTTTCTTGTTTTTTTTTACTGTAAAGTCTGTCTTGGCGTACAGTGAATGAAATTGTTGTCATTTGCTTGTTTAAAAGGTGATTTATTGGTTACAGATAAGTTTACCAGGTATCAAGAGGGAGTGTACTGTATGTCACATTCACAATCCATCACATGTTTTTGTTGCCTTTTTTATGTTATAAATGTCATATGTCATACATATGGAACAGTATGTATTACCTGTATATACCTCTTGGAAACTGATAAATACCATTTCTTACAAAAAAAATGGAATTGCATGTCTTGTTTTTTGCAGTCGATCTCATCTTAACTGACTGTGTGTTCAGGAGTGTTTTGTAGTTTTTTCTCAGTTTAATTTGTATAACCTTTAATCCCAGATACTTCAGAATATGTAGATTATACAACAAACTGACAGACCCCCAAAACTGTAACACTACATGAAAATAATTAAAGTTTTAACAAAAGTGGGAAAACGAGGAAGAGACAATGTGAGAAATTTATCTTGTAACATCTCTGTGAAATTCATCCTTTGTGAAGAATTTCTCAATTTAAAAAGAAAAAGCTGTGTCATTGAACCTTTAATTCCAGTAGAAACCAGATTCAGATCGGTGGATCTGTCAGTAGTCATAAATCTGTCACTCCTTTGCCTTGTAGGCTTGTAATTTGTTTTTGCAGATGGTTTGGAAGAGTTTGGATAATCATGGTAAGAGAAGTTCATGCATAACTGCACCTGGAAATGCCAACAGTCTTATTCTTGGTATAACTGGAGCGATGAGATCATAGCTGTAAAAATACCATGCAGATAAAGATGTGTGTTGTACCCAAAAAAGCTGAACAAGCACAACAGTTTTGTCCTTGACCTTTTTATCAGATATGGGCATGCAAACATTTATTATGTATGTGGCCATCTGATAAAAGACTCAGAGAGGATGTGAATCAAACCATAAAAGATATGCAAACGATTAGATTGTCAGATCTTCATATCAGGATTACATCCTCACAGTTACACCTTTTAAAGATTGCTACGTATTTGATCGTCGAAGTGTTGGACTCTTGGAGTAACGTCTTGAGTAAATGAGTCACTGAATAAGAAAATTACTTAAGAAAATAATTTTGGGCTCTGCATGTTAAGAGTAAATAAATATATTTAGATGAATGACTAAATAGTTCACTGCTGTCATTTGAGTTGAATTTTGTGAAATACATTCTTGGTCCTCGTAATACCAGGACTCCCACAGAAGAAAACAACTTAAAACTTGTTTTAAATTCTTTTTTTTTTGTAATAATAAAATTCACATAAAAATAAAAATTCACACAGAGATAAAAGCTTTTTTTTTTTAAAGATTGTTTTAAGAAGAGATTTAACAGCAGTGATAGATTCAGCAAACCTAATCTCAGCAGTTAAGTCATTTCACAGTTAGGGGCCCAGACTCCAAAAGCCTCATACCTATTAATCACCAGTCGGGCTCTGGGAACAACCAGCAAGCCACTATCAGCCGATCTAAGAGGGCACCCAGGCACATAAGAGGTTAGTAGATCTTTGATTTAATTAGGGACCTGGTCATATAAAGCTTTGAAGGTCAACAGTAAAATTAACAAGAGGCCAATGCAAGGAGGCCAGAATTGGAGTTAAATGATATTGTTTTCTTGAACCGGTGATAATCGTAGCAGCAGCATTTTGAACCAATTGAAGGCGATAGAGGGAAGCCTGAGTGGCACCTGTGTAGAAGGCATAACAGAAATCTAAAGGAGAAAAGATAAAGGCATTGACAACCCTGTGTAAATCCTCAAAGCATAAGAATTTAATCTAATTTTTGATATTAACTTATGTTGAAAGAAACATAATTGAACAAACCTCTTAACTTGGTCATCAAAACAAAGGCCAGAATAAAATAAACCCACATTTCTTGTAATTGGCTTAATGATATATGAGAGGGCTCCAAGATTGCAGCCTATCTGACTGAAAGAATTGGGTGCGGCAAACAAGATAATTTCTGTTTTGTCATTGTTAAGTTTGAGGAAGTTTTGAGAAGTCCAGAAAGGCAGGCGATAAGTTGGGTTAGGCTGCTATGATTAGTGGATTGTAAAGAGACATATAACTGGGTGTCAACAGCATAACAATGGTACTGCACATTATACTTCTTAATGACCTGACCAAAGGGCAGCGTATAAATGAAGAACAGTAACGGACCCAAGATTGACCCCTGAGGGACACCATGAGTAAACTGGGAAACAGAAGATGGGGAATTCCCAACAGCATCAGAAAAGGTTCTATTAGACAGATAATAAGTTGAGAGCAGACCCTTTTAGACCAACCCAAGTTTTAAGACACTGTAGAGGGATGGAGTGGTCTACTGTATCAAAGGCCACACTCAGTTCTAGCAGAACCAGAATGGCACTTTCACCTTTATCTGAAGCAGGGAGTAAGTCATTTGTCATCTGTTTCAGTATTGTGTAAAGCTCTAAACCAGACTGATACTTATCGGAAATGCTGTTAACATTTATTTAAGCAATCAGTTGAGAGGCTAGAGGGAATAACTTTCTTCTTCAACACCTTACATAAGAAAGATATTTTAGAAATAGGTCAGTAATTGCTGAGGTTCAGCAGGTCAAGATTAGGTTTATTTAACATAGTTTGCACAATTGCATGTTTAAAAGAAAAAGGCTAAAACTAATGGCCAATAATTGATAAGATGCAGGGAATGACAGTGGGCAATATGTCTTTTAAAAGTTTAGAGTGAATAATATCAAGCTGGGAAGAGTATTTAATATGAGAGACTGGTTTCTCGGACTGAGATGGAAATTGGCTGAAATTGGGTCAACACTGCACAGTTTGAGTTGGGGACAGACAGGACACACTTGTCTGGAACAATCGGAGTCCTAATATTCTCCACCTTTTTAACAAAATAAGTAAGAAATTCTTCCATTAATTCAGGGCTAAATTCAGTATTAGAGGTGGAAGAATTGTTCACAGAACGCAGAATCAATAACCTTAAATAAATCTCAAGTTACAGGAATTACTGGAAATCAAACTGGAGAAATTGGCTGATCTTGCCTCTTTAACAGCAGTCTGATAGTTGACCATGTGACTTCTTAAGATGTCAAGGGAGACTTGTGGCCTATTAGCTTTCCATATACGTTCATCTTTTCTTCATTGTCTCTTAAGGGCCCGAGTGTGCTCAATGAGTCATGGAGAAGGATTATACTTTTTCTTTCTGATTTTAAGAGGGGGGATATGATCAAAGATAGAGAGGCAGGCAGTATTGAAAGAATTAGTCAGAACATCCGGACACTGTTGCTGCATAAATGAGCTTGAGGTTAAGGTATTGGAAAAAGCTTCACAAGCAGAATCAGCATTGAGAACATGTAACAGGACAGTGGCACAAGGCTCACCAGTGGGAGGAGATAAAGGAACATTAAAAACAATGGCTTTATAATCTGAGACATAAAAGTCAATGAGGTTCACAGTCATGGGGAGAAAACCACTGGTGAGGACCAGATCTAAAGTATGGCCTTTAGAATGTGTGGCACCTTTAACAATTTGGTTTGAATTAATTAAATTCATTTTTGTCAATGTTTTATTGACATAAAGCAGAGAGACTGTACAGGCAGTGTGCTCATTGTAATTCTTACATATTGGATGTTATTGGCATTTAAGTTAGGAACTAATACAAATATTGCCAAAACCTTAAAGTGAGCACTGATATATCCATTTGTCTTTCGTTTTTTCTAGTTTAAAGTAAGACTGAGCACAGAAAACAAATAGAATTCACCGATCCTTCTGGTGTTGGCTTTGTGTGTTGCTCATGGGCACTCCAGCAGAGTGTGACACCATCAAATGACATAACACAAAATAACCCTCTGTAGGACAAAGAGCATCTCCTGAGTGAGATAATCCTGCACAAATGTACACTGACTCATGATGAATCATAAAATTGTGTCTCTGTGTTTGTGTTTTATTGCTAGTGGAATTTTATGAATGCAATCCTTAAACTAAATTGTTGAGAAATGAACCACTCCTCTGTGATAACTTGACATAACCTTTGTATTGTGATTAAGACACTGAAAACACTGAACTGATTGATTGTCAAGTTTTTATTAAATAAAATCTACAATGGTTACAGATACAGTAAATATTTGGTGATTAGAGGCTGGATAGACATAGGATAGTCTGCTTACTGGGTCTTCTGAGTGAAAGACTCCCAGAGAGCAGTCAGCTGAGCCTGCAGGTCCTGAGCGCTGGCGTCCAGCTTAGCCTTCAGCTCCTCTCCGTAGGGAGTCAGGCTCTGCTGGAGCTCCTGGGTTTTCTGGGTCAGCTGGGTCTGGAAGCTCTGGGCCAGGGGCATCATGCTCTTCTGAAACTCATCCACACTCTGCTCCAACTTCTGCTTCATCTCCTCAGTGTAGGGGACCATCTGGGCCTGCAGCTCGGTCACTTTCTTATCCAGCTCTCCCCTCAGCTCCTGGCTCTTCTGCAGCAGGACGGCCTTCAGGGCCTCTGGGTCCATGGACTCTGTGTAGGGGGCGGCTTCCTTCTTCAGGTCCTCCACCTGCCTCTGGAGGTCAGCCACCAGCTGCTCGGCAAAGGGCTGCAGGGTAGTGCTCACGGCGGTCAGATCCTTCTCCAGACGGGCCTTCAGCTGCTCGGCCTCCTGGGAGAACTGAGTCATGAAGTCCTGAGTCAGAGGAGCCACCTGAGTACGCAGAGTGACGATGTACTGGTTCACTGTATCAGCGCTCTGAGAGATCTTGGTGCTGTCAGACAGAAACAATAAGCACTTATTAAACAGAAACATTTATTTATACATATATACACATATAGATTAATTTATATAAGACTTCAGTAAGTGTTTCTTAATCACATTGACTCTTACTTGACTTCCTGTCCCAGCTCAGACTGTCTGATCTTCTCCAGAGAGTCCTCAGCAGTGTGTGTCGCCTTGGCAACGTAGTCCCAGAAAGCATCTTTCACCATGTCCAGACTGGTCTTGGGCGGCTCCTGCCACAGGATGTTGGCATTGCAAACTGTGGATAAAACAGAAGATTCAGTACAGAGGTTAGAGTAGAAAACAAATAGAAACCAAACATTTACTCAGCAGTTGTGCTTTAACATGGATCCAAACTCTCAAAGACAAACATTCACTCACCAGAGAAAAGTGCGAGAACCACAAGGACCTTCATCATTGAATCTGTTGGATGAAGAAACATAAGTACAATTTAAAAAACAGTCTACTCTTACCATGATTGGAAAATTGGAAAATTGGATTACTCTTGGATTTGAAAATTGAAAAATGTTTTATAATACGAAGATGTTTTACCTTGCAGAGGCAGCTCGTCTCTTCTTGACTCTGAGTCTGATGGCTTGTGTTGTGCAGATGCCCGTTCAGACGTTTTATAATCATATTTAAGAGCAAAGTCCTCCTCTGGTTGCCCTGCTGGATAGATTTCTGTCACTGCTATCACTCCACGTCATATATTGTGTCATTGCTTCTTTGTCCTGTGACATTTTGTTTTTGCATCAGAATGAGTGGAGCGAAGGTTTATACTTTGCTATAAACAGCATCACGTTAAGCAGTTACACAGAAAGCTACTGGGCAAAAGGGTTTTGAAATCCTTCAAAATGGCTATACAATCATTTTAATAGAAAAACTGGAGTACAGGAAAAGTACTGCATTTGAAATTTTATTTTAATGAAAAAATACTGAACAATTAGCAATGACCTTTTTGCCCTTAGTGGCAAAAAAAAGGAAGCAACCTTTTCGAACAGGTTCCCTAATTTAACTCTTTAAACTGTCACTTTGGTAGCAAGTCCCCCAAACTGAACAACAAAATATTATATTGTATTATTCCTCGTTACCTTTAAAATCTACACATATGAGTGTAGAAGGCATTACTGAAATCTAAATGAGCCCTGTGTAAATCCTCAAAGGATATGAATAATCTAACTTTTGAAATTAACTTAAGTTGAAAGAAACATGATTGAACAACCTTCTTAAGTTGGTCATCAAAACAAAGACCAGAATCAAATAAAACACACACATTTCTTGCAGTTGGCTTAATGTTATGTGAGAGGGCTCCAAGATTGCAGCCTATCTGACTGAAAGAATTGGGTGTGGCAAACAAGATAATTTCTGTTTTGTCATTGTTAAGTTTAAGGAAGTTTTGAGAAGTCCAGAAAGGCAGGCGATAAGTTGGGTTAGGCTGCTATGATTAGCGTATTGTAAAGGGACATATAACTGGGTGTCGTCAGCATAACAATGGTACTGCACATTAAGCTTTTCAATGACCTGACCAAAGGGCAGCATATAAATGAAGAACAGTAACGGACCCAAGATTGACCCCTGAGGGACACCATGAGTGAACTGGGAAACAGAAGATGGGGAATTCCCAATAGCATCAGAAAAGGTTCTATTAGACAGATAATAAGTTGAGAGCAGACCCTTTTAGACCAACCCAAGTTTTAAGATGCTGTAGAAGGATGGAGTGGTCTACTGTATCAGAGGCCACACTCAGGTCTAGCAGAACCAGAATGGAGCTGTCACCTTCATTTGCAGCAAGGAGTAAGTCATTTGTCACCTTAACTAAGTCTCAGTACTGTTTAGAGCTCTAAACCAGACTGATACTTATCGGAAATGCTGTTAACATTTATATAAGCAATCAGTTGAGAGGCTAGAGGGAATAACTTTCTCCAACACCTTACATAAGAAAGATATTTTAGAAATAGGTCAGTAATTGCTGAGGTTCAGCATGTCAAGATTAGGTTTATTTAACATAGTTTGCACAATTGCATGTTTAAAAGAAAAAATACTAATGGCCAATAATTGATAAGATGTAGGGACTGACATTGGGCAATACGTCTTTTAAAAGTTTAGGGTGAATAATATCAAGCTGGGAAGAGTATTTAATATGAGAGACAGTGGGCTCTAGGACTGAGAGGGAAATTGGCTGAAATTGGGTCAACACTGCACAGTTTGAGTTGGGGACAGACAGGACACACTTGTCTGAAAAGATCTGAGTCCTAATATTCTCCACCTTTTTAACAAAAGAAGTCAGTAATTCCTCCATTAATTCAGGGCTAAGTTCAGTATTAGAGGTGGAAGAACTGTTCACAGAACGCAAAATCAATAACCTTAAATAAATCTCAAGTTACAGGAATTACTGGAAATCAAACTGGAGAAATTGGCTGATCTTGCCTCTTTAACAGCAGTCTGATAGTTGACCATGTGACTTCTTAAGATGTCAAGGGAGACTTGTGGCCTATTAGCTTTCCATATACGTTCATCTTTTCTT
Organism: Thunnus thynnus; assembly: GCF_963924715.1. Classification (NCBI taxonomy): domain Eukaryota; kingdom Metazoa; phylum Chordata; class Actinopteri; order Scombriformes; family Scombridae; genus Thunnus; species Thunnus thynnus. Next base: position 9,361,162 of record NC_089531.1, read on the forward strand.
CATTGTCTCTTAAGGGCCCGAGTGTGCTCAATGAGTCATGGAGAAGGATTATACTTTTTCTTTCTGATTTTAAGAGGGGGAATATGATCAAAGATAGAGAGGCAGGCAGTGTTGAAAGAATTAGTCAGAACATCCGGGCACTGTTGCTGCATAAATGAGCTTGAGGTTAAGGTATTGGAGAAAGCTTCACAAGCAGAATCAGCATTGAGAACATGTAACAGGACAGTGGCACAAGGCTCACCAGTGGGAGGAGATAAAGGAACATTAAAAACAATGGTTTTATAATCTGAGACATAAAAGTCAATGAGGTTCACAGTCATGGGGAGAAAACCACTGGTGAGGACCAGATCATAAGTATGGCTTTTAGAATGTGTGGCACCTTTACCAATTTGGTTTAAATTAATTAAATTAATTTCTGTCAATGTTTTATTGACATAAAGCAGAGGTTTTTATGTATGGGCAGTGGGCTCATTGTAATTCTTAATGTAATTGATGTAGTTAATGTATTTGTTTTTGTATCTATATTTATTGACGCAGCAAAATTATTTGTATTTGTATTCGAATAAAAGAGGAGAGAGGCTTTAAAATCCTGTTTTTGTTTTTATTATGCTTTTAATTTTAGAAAATTAAAGTGTTACAATAAGTGTTCATGAATAAACTACCTTATGAAGGAGGTCCCCACACTGGGTCTCGAACTGGAGTTTCCCACATATAGACGACTGCATTGGCTACTGAGCTAAAACTTTACTCATCACATTATTGCAGGCAGACCTCTACCTATTTATTGTTAGTGGAGCTTTATGAGTGCAGTCCTTGAACTAAATTGTTGTGAAAGGAACCACTCCTCTATGAAAACCTGACCCAACTCTTGCATTGTGATTAAGACACTGAAAACACTGAACTGATTGTCAAGTTTTTATTAAATAAAATATACATTGGTTACAGATACAGTAAATATTTGGTGATTAGAGGCCGGATAGACATAGGATAGTCTGCTTACTGGGTCTTCTGAGTGAAAGACTCCCAGAGAGCAGTCAGCTGAGCCTGCAGGTCCTGAGCGCTGGCGTCCAGCTTAGCCTTCAGCTCCTCTCCGTAGGGAGTCAGGCTCTGCTGGAGCTCCTGGGTTTTCTGGGTCAGCTGGGTCTGGAAGCTCTGGGCCAGGGGCATCATGCTCTTCTGAAACTCATCCACACTCTGCTCCAACTTCTGCTTCATCTCCTCAGTGTAGGGGACCATCTGGGCCTGCAGCTCGGTCACTTTCTTATCCAGCTCTCCCCTCAGCTCCTGGGTCTTCTGCAGCAGGACGGCCTTCAGGGCCTCTGGGTCCATGGACTCTGCGTAGGGGGCGGCTTCCTTCTTCAGGTCCTCCACCTGCCTCTGGAGGTCAGCCACCAGCTGCTCGGCAAAGGGCTGCAGGGCAGTGCTCACGGCGGTCAGATCCTTCTCCAGACGGGCCTTCAGCTGCTCGGCCTCCTGGGAGAACTGAGTCATGAAGTCCTGAGTCAGAGGAGCCACCTGAGTACGCAGAGTGACGATGTACTGGTTCACTGTATCAGCGCTCTGAGAGATCTTGGTGCTGTCAGAAAGAAACAATAAGCACTTATTAAACAGAAACATTTATTTATACATATATACACATATAGATTTATTTATATACAACTTTAATCACTGATTCTTTATCACATTGACTCTTACTTGACTTCCTGTCCCAGCTCGGATTGTCTGATCCTCTCCAGAGAGTCCTCAGCGGTGTGTGTTGCCTTGGCAACGTAGTCCCAGAAAGCATCTTTCACCATGTCCAGACTGGTCTTGGGCGGCTCCTGCCACAGGATGTCGGCATTGCAAACTGTGGATAAAACAGTAGGTTCGGCACAGAGGTTAGAGTAGAAAACAAATAGAAACCAAACATTTATTCAGCAGTTGTGCTTTAACATGGATCCAAACTCTCCAAGACAAATATTCACTCACCAGAGAAAAGTGCGAGAACCACAAGGACCTTCATGATTGAATCTGTTGGATGAAGAAACCCAAGTACAATTTAAAAAACAGTCTACTCTTACCATGAATTTAGTCTTGGATTTGAAAATTGAAAAATGTTTTATAATAAGAAGATGTTTTACCTTGCAGAGGCAGCTCGTCTCTTCTTGACTCTGAGTCTGATGGCTTCTGTTGTGCAGACGCCCGTTCAGACGTTTTATAGTCATATTGAAGAGCAAAGTCCTCCTCTGGTTGCCCTGCTGGACAGATTTCTGTCACTGCTGTCACTCCACGTCGTATATTGTGTCATTGCTTCTTTGTCTTGTGAAATTTTGTTTTTGCATCAGAATGAGTGGAGCAAAGGTTTATACTTTGCTTTAAACAGCATCACGTTAAGCAGTTACAAAGAAAGCTACTGGGCAAAAGGGTTTTGAAATCCTTCAAAATGGCTATACAATTATTTTAATAAAAAAAAACTGGAGTACAGGAAAAGTACTGCATTTGAAATTTTATTTTAATGAAAAAACTGAACAATTAGCAGTGACCTTTTTGCCCTTAGTGGCAAAAAAAGGAACCGACCTTTTCAACCAGGAACCTAATTTAACTCTTTAAACCGTCACTTTCTATATCATACCAGAGGTAGCAAGTCCCCCAAACTGAACAACAAAATATTACATTGTATTATTCCTTGCTACCTTTAAAATCTACACATATGAGTGTTTTCTGCCACTGCTATGTGCATTTGGTGAGTTTTAGTCACAAAAACTTTAAGAATACCTGCAAAAAATATCTGCAAGTGTCATTATAAATCTTTCAATAGTACCTTTCTAATCCCCTTCAAACTACTCTCCTTTAGATGCGATAGACTTGTCCCACTGCTTCTCCTAATCCTGAAAACATTTCCTGTTGTCATCTTTTGTCGCCATGTCAAGAGCCTCCTGCATTTCTTCCTGGATTTCTTCCACAGTGGTGAATCTTCACCCTTTCAGTCCCAATTTTTGTTTCACCAAGCTGTAGGCATACGCTACCTAGCAGCAAATCCAATAACTACACCCTACTCCCATGCTGTCGATGGCTTCCGAAAAAATTTGGGTCCCATCTAGGAAATATGAAGAGATTTAAAAGCAGTGATAGATTTTATAAACCTAATCTCGGCATCTAAGTCATTCCAGAGTTTGGGAGCCCGGACTGCAAAAGCCTGATAGCCCTGAGTCACCAGCTGGGCTCTGGGAACCACCAGGAAACCACTATCAGCCAAGCAGGCACATAAGGGGTCAGTAGATCTTTGATACAATTAGGGGTCTGGTCATGTAAAGCCTTGAAGGTCAACAGTAAAATTTAAAAATCAATGTGAAAATGAACAAGAAGCCAATGTAGGGAGGCCAGAATTGAAGTTATATGATCTTGTTTTCTTGAACCAGTGATAATTCTAGTAGCGGTACTTTGAATCAGTTGAAGGCAATAGAGGATGGCCTGAGTAATACCTGTGTAGACGGCATTACCAAAATCTAAATGAGAAAATATACAGTCATGGACAACCCTGTGTAAATCCTCAAAGGATATGAAGGATCTAACTTTTGAAATGAACTTAAGTTGAGACATGATTGAACAACCTTCTTAACTTGGTGATCAAAACAAAGGCCCAAATCAAATAAAAGACACAAATTTCTTGCAGTTGGCTAAATGTTATGTGAGAGGGCTCCTAGATTGCCGACAACCTGACTGAAAGAATTGGGTGTGGCAAACAAGATCATTTCTGTTTTGTCATTGTTAAGTTTGAGAACATTTTGAGAAGTCCAGCAAGTGATATTAGAAGCAGGCGGTAAGTTGGGTTAGGCTGCTATGATTAGTGGATTGTAAAGTGACATATAACAGCGTGTCGTAAGCATAACAAAGGTACTGCACGTTATGCTTATTAATGACCTGACCAAAGGGCAGCACATAAATGAAGAACAGTAACGGACCCAAGATTGACCCTTGAGTAACACCATGAGTAAACTGGGAAACAGAAGATGGGGAATTCCCAACAGCATCAGAAAAGGTTCTATTAGACAGATAATAAGTTGAGAGCAGACCCCTTTAGACCAACCCAAGTTTTAAGATGCTGTAGAAGGATGGAGTGGTCTACTGTATCAAAGGCCAGACTCAGGTCTAGCAGGATCAGAATGGAGCTTTCAACTTTATCTGCAGCAGGGAGTAAGTCATTTGTCACCTTAACTAAGTCTCAGTATTGTTTAGAGCTCTAAACCAGACTGATAGTTATCAAAAATGCTGTTAACATTTATATAAGCAATCAGTTGAGAGGCTAGAGGGAATAACTTTCTCTGACACCTTACATAAGAAAGATATTTTAGAAATAGGTCAGTAATTGCTGAGGTTCAGTGTGTCAAGATTAGGTTTATTTAACATAGTTTGCACAATTGCATGTTAAAAGAAAAAGGAAAATACTAATGGCCAAGGAGCAATTAATAATTGTTAAATGCAGGGAATGACGATGGGCAATACGTCTTTTAAAATTTAGAGTGAATAATATCAAGCTGGGAAGAGTATTTAATATGAGAGACAGTAGTTTCTAGGACTGAAAGGGAAATTGGCTGAAATTGGGTCAGCACTGCACAGTTTGAGTTGGGGACAGATAGGACACATGTGTCTGAAAAGATCTGAGTCCTAATATTCTCCTCCTTTTTAACAAAATAAGTCAGAAATTCCTCTGTTAATTCAGGGCTAAGTTCAGTATTAGAGGTACAGGAACCACAGGCAGAATCAGCATTAAGAGCTGGTTTCCAACAGACAACATCACATGACATAACACACAATAACCCTCTATAGGTCAAAGAGTGTCTCCTGTAGGCATGTGCAGAGGGCCCGGTATTTTTATTTGTATCTATATTTGTTGAGGCAGCAAAATTATTTGTATTTGTATTTGAATAAAAGAGGAGAGAGGCTTTAAAATCCTGTTTTTGTTTTGATTACGCTTTTAATTTTAGAAAATTAAAGTATTACAATAAGTGTTCATGAATAAATTATCTTACAAAGGAGGTCCCCACACTGGGTCTCAAACTGGAGTCTCCCAGATCATAGACGACTGCACTGACTACTGAGCTAAAACTTTACTCATTGCCTTATTGCAGGCAGACCTCTACCTATTTATACACCCATAACACACAGACAGCACACTGTGTAATGTGTTGGGAGGAACTTCAAAGGCAATTATTGCTTTGCACTTTTCATTTATTGCCTATTTCTTACAACCTAACTTTGTGGAAAGGAGAAAGGAAACAACAGGTTATGGAGAGTCCCTTAGGAGAACTTTGTGTGAGTTAGTAGCTCAGCTTTATCTCTGGGGAACACCCCCAACTCCGGGACTGATGTCCAAATTAGGAAACGTATGTCATGTAGCAGGTGGATATGACTCAGCTCGTTGAGACCTGCTTTTAAAATATTTGTATGAAACAAATATTCGTAAAAAACCCACGATTTGTGCTTTGCCGAAAAATGTATTTTTATTCGGACTCACCCCTAGTCTCCTGAGTGAGATGATCCTGCACAAATGTACACTGTTTGTATTTTATTGTAAGTGGAGCTTTATGAGTGCAATCCTTGAATTAAATTGTTGAGGAAGGAACCACTCCTCTGTGAAAACCTGACCCAACTCTTGCATTGTGATTAAGACACTGAAAACACTGAACTGATTGTCAAGTTTTTATTAAATAAAATATACATTGGTTACAGATACAATAAATATTTGGTGATTAGAGGCTGGATAGACATAGGATAGTCTGCTTACTGGGTCTTCTGAGTGAAAGACTCCCAGAGAGTAGTCAGCTGAGCCTGCAGGTCCTGAGCGCTGGCGTCCAGCTTGGCCTTCAGCTCCTCTCCGTAGGGAGTCAGACTCTGCTGGAGCTCCTGGGTTTTCTGGGTCAGCTGGGTCTGGAAGCTCTGGGCCAGGGGCATCATGCTCTTCTGAAACTCATCCACACTCTGCTCCAACTTCTGCTTCATCTCCTCAGTGTAGGGGACCATCTGGGCCTGCAGCTCAGTCACTTTCTTATCCAGCTCTCCCCTCAGCTCCTGGGTCTTCTGCAGCAGGACGGCCTTCAGGGCCTCTGGGTCCATGGACTCTGCGTAGGGGGCGGCTTCCTTCTTCAGGTCCTCCACCTGCCTCTGGAGGTCAGCCACCAGCTGCTCGGCAAAGGGCTGCAGGGCAGTGCTCACGGCGGTCAGATCCTTCTCCAGACGGGCCTTCAGCTGCTCGGCCTCCTGGGAGAACTGAGTCATGAAGTCCTGAGTCAGAGGAGCCACCTGAGTACGCAGAGTGACGATGTACTGGTTCACTGTATCAGCGCTCTGAGAGATCTTGGTGCTGTCAGAAAGAAACAATAAGCACTTATTAAACAGAAACATTTATTTATACATATATACACATATAGATTTATTTATATACAACTTTAATCACTGATTCTTTATCACATTGACTCTTACTTGACTTCCTGTCCCAGCTCAGACTGTCTGATCCTCTCCAGAGAGTCCTCAGCGGTGTGTGTTGCCTTGGCAACGTAGTCCCAGAAAGCATCTTTCACCATGTCCAGACTGGTCTTGGGCGGCTCCTGCCACAGGATGTCGGCATTGCAAACTGTGGATAAAACAGTAGGTTCAGCACATAGGTTAGAGTAGAAAACAAATAGAAACCAAACATTTATTCACCAGTTATGCTTTAACATGGATCCAAACTCTCCAAGACAAATATTCACTCACCAGAGAAAAGTGCGAGAACCACAAGGACCTTCATGATTGAATCTGTTGGATGAAGAAACATAAGTACAATTTAAAAAACAGTCTACTCTTACCATGATTGGAAAATTGGAAAATTGGATTACTCTTGGATTTGAAAATTGAAAAATGTTTTATAATAAGAAGATGTTTTACCTTGCAGAGGCAGCTCGTCTCTTCTTGACTCTGAGTCTGATGGCTTCTGTTGTGCAGACGCCCGTTCAGACGTTTTATAGTCATATTGAAGAGCAAAGTCCTCCTCTGGTTGCCCTGCTGGACAGATTTCTGTCACTGCTGTCACTCCACGTCGTATATTGTGTCATTGCTTCTTTGTCCTGTGAAATTTTGTTTTTGCATCAGAATGAGTGGAGCAAAGGTTTATACTTTGCTTTAAACAGCATCACATTAAGCAGTTACACAGAAAGCTACTGGGCAAAAGGGTTTTGAAATCCTTCAAAATGGCTATACAATCATTTTAATAGAAAAACTGGAGTACAGGAAAAGTACTGCATTTGAAATTTTATTTTAATGAAAAAACTGAACAATTAGCAATGACCTTTTTGCCCTTAGTGGCAAAAAAAGGAACCAACCTTTTCAACCAGGAACCTAATTTAACTCTTTAAACCATCACTTTCTATATCATACCAGAGGTAGCAAGTCCCCCAAACTGAACAACAAAATATTATATTGTATTATTCCTTGCTACCTTTAAAATCTACACATATGAGTGTTTTCTGCCACTGCTATGTGCATTTGGTGAGTTTTAGTCACAAAAACTTTAAGAATACCTGCAAAAAATATCTGCAAGTGTCATTATAAATCTTTCAATAGTACCTTTCTAATCCCCTTCAAACTACTCTCCTTTAGATGCGATAGACTTGTCCCACTGCTTCTCCTAATCCTGAAAACATTTCCTGTTGTCATCTTTTGTCACCATGTCAAGAGCCTCCTGCGTGTCTTCCTGGATTTCTTCCACAGTGGTGAATCTTCACCCTTTCAGTCCCAATTTTTGTTTCACCAAGCTGTAGGCATACGCTACCTAGCAGCAAATCCAATAACTACACCCTACTCCTATGCTGTCGATGGCTTCCGAAAAAATTTGGGTCCCATCTAGGAAAAATGAAGAGATTTAAAAGCAGTGATAGATTTTATAAACCTAATCTTGGCATCTAAGTCATTCCAGAGTTTGGGAGCCCGGACTGCAAAAGCCTGATAGCCCTGAGTCACTAGCTGGGCTCTGGGAACCACCAGGAAACCACTATCAGCCAAGCAGGCACATAAGGGGTCAAGAGATCTTTGATACAATTAGGGGTCTGGTCATGTAAAGCCTTGAAGGTCAACAGTAAAATTCAAAAATCAATGTGAAAATGAACAAGAAGCCAATGTAGGAAGGCCAGAATTTAAGTTATATGATCTTGTTTTCTTGAACCAGTGATAATTCTAGCAGCGGTACTTTGAATCAGTTGAAGGCAATAGAGGATGGCCTGAGTAATACCTGTGTAGACGGCATTACCGAAATCTAAATGAGAAAATATACAGGCATGGACAACCCTGTGTAAATCCTCAAAGGATATGAAGGATCTAACTTTTGAAATGAACTTAAGTTGAGACATAATTGAACAACCTTCTTAACTTGGTGATCAAAACAAAGGCCCAAATCAAATAAAAGACACAAATTTCTTGCAGTTGGCTAAATGTTATGTGAGAGGGCTCCTAGATTGCCAACAACCTGACTGAAAGAATTGGGTGTGGCAAACAAGATCATTTCTGTTTTGTCATTGTTAAGTTTGAGAACATTTTGAGAAGTCCAGCAAGTGATATTAGAAGCAGGCGATAAGTTGGGTTAGGCTGCTATGATTAGTGGATTGTAAAGTGACATATAACAGCGTGTCGTCAGTATAACAAAGGTATTGCACATTATGCTTATTAATGACCTGACCAAAGGGCAGCACATAAATGAAGAACAGTAACGGACCCAAGATTGACCCTTGAGTAACACCATGAGTAAACTGGGAAACAGAAGATGGGGAATTCCCAACAGCATCAGAAAAGGTTCTATTAGACAGATAATAAGTTGAGAGCAGACCCCTTTAGACCAACCCAAGTTTTAAGATGCTGTAGAAGGATGGAGTGGTCTACTGTATCAAAGGCCAGACTCAGGTCTAGCAGGATCAGAATGGAGCTTTCAACTTTATCTGCAGCAGGGAGTAAGTCATTTGTCACCTTAACTAAGTCTCAGTATTGTTTAGAGCTCTAAACCAGACTGATAGTTATCAAAAATGCTGTTAACATTTATATAAGCAATCAGTTGAGAGGCTAGAGGGAATAACTTTCTCCAACACCTTACATAAGAAAGATATTTTAGAAATAGGTCAGTTATTGCCTAGGTTCCGCGTGTCAAGATTAGGTTTATTTAACATAGTTTGCACAATTACATGTTTAAAAGAAAAAGGAAAATACTAATGGCCAAGGAGCAATTAATAATTGTTAAATGCAGGGAATGACGATGGGCAATACGTCTTTTAAAATTTAGAGTGAATAATATCAAGCTGGGAAGAGTATTTAATATGAGAGACAGTAGTTTCTAGGACTGAAAGGGAAATTGGCTGAAATTGGGTCAGCACTGCACAGTTTGAGTTGGGGACAGATAGGACACACGTGTCTGAAAAGATCTGAGTCCTAATATTCTCCTCCTTTTTAACAAAATAAGTCAGAAATTCCTCTGTTAATTCAGGGCTAAGTTCAGTATTAGAGGTACAGGAACCACAGGCAGAATCAGCATTAAGAGCTGGTTTCCAACAGACACCATCACATGACATAACACACAATAACCCTCTATAGGTCAAAGAGTGTCTCCTGTAGGCATGTGCAGAGGGCCCGGTATTTTTATTTGTATCTATATTTGTTGAGGCAGCAAAATTATTTGTATTTGTATTTGAATAAAAGAGGAGAGAGGCTTTAAAATCCTGTTTTTGTTTTGATTACGCTTTTAATTTTAGAAAATTAAAGTATTACAATAAGTGTTCATGAATAAATTATCTTACAAAGGAGGTCCCCAAACTGGGTCTCGAACTGGAGTCTCCCAGATCATAGACGACTGCACTGACTACTGAGCTAAAACTTTACTCATTGCCTTATTGCAGGCAGACCTCTACCTATTTATACACCCATAACACACAGACAGCACACTGTGTAATGTGTTGGGAGGAACTTCAAAGGCAATTATTGCTTTGCACTTTTCATTTATTGCCTATTTCTTACAACCTAACTTTGTGGAAAGGAGAAAGGAAACAACAGGTTATGGAGAGTCCCTTGGGAGAACTTTGTTTGAGTTAGTAGCTCAGCTTTATCTCTGGGGAACACCCCCAACTCCGGGACTGATGTCCAAATTAGGAAACGTATGTCATGTAGCAGGTGGATGTGACTCTGCTCGTTGAGACCTGCTTTTAAAATATTTGTATGAAACAAATATTCATAAAAAACCCACCATTTGTGCTTTGCCGAATAATGTATTTTTATTCTGACACAACCCCTAGTCTCCTGAGTGAGATGATCCTGCACAAATGTACACTGACTCTTGATGAATCATAAAATTGTGTCTCTAGTGTTTGTATTTTATTGTTAGTGGAGCTTTATGAGTGCAGTCCTTGAACTAAATTGTTGAGAAAGGAACCACTCCTCTATGAAAACCTGACCCAACTTTTGCTTTGTGATTAAGACACTGAAAACACTGAACTGATTGTCAAGTTTTTATTAAATAAAATATACATTGGTTACAGATACAATAAATATTTGGTGATTAGAGGCTGGATAGACATAGGATAGTCTGCTTACTGGGTCTTCTGAGTGAAAGACTCCCAGAGAGTAGTCAGCTGAGCCTGCAGGTCCTGAGCGCTGGCGTCCAGCTTGGCCTTCAGCTCCTCTCCGTAGGGAGTCAGGCTCTGCTGGAGCTCCTGGGTTTTCTGGGTCAGCTGGGTCTGGAAGCTCTGGGCCAGGGGCATCATGCTCTTCTGAAACTCATCCACACTCTGCTCCATCTTCTGCTTCATCTCCTCGGTGTAGGGAACCATCTGGGCCTGCAGCTCGGTCACTTTCTTATCCAGCTCCGCCTTCAGCTCCTGGCTCTTCTGCAGCAAGACGGCCTTCAGGGCCTCTGGGTCCATGGACTCTGCGTAGGGGGCGGCTTCCTTCTTCAGGTCCTCCACCTGCCTCTGGAGGTCAGCCACCAGCTGCTCGGCAAAGGGCTGCAGGGCAGTGCTCACGGCGGTCAGATCCTTCTCCAGACGGGCCTTCAGCTGCTCGGCCTCCTGGGAGAACTGAGTCATGAAGTCTTGAGTCAGAGGAGCCACCTGAGTACGCAGAGTGACGATGTACTGGTTCACTGTATCAGCGCTCTGAGAGATCTTGGTGCTGTCAGAAAGAAACAATAAGCACTTATTAAACAGAAACATTTATTTATACATATATACACATATAGATTTATTTATATACAACTTTAATAACTGATTCTTTATCACATTGACTCTTACTTGACTTCCTGTCCCAGCTCGGATTGTCTGATCCTCTCCAGAGAGTCCTCAGCGGTGTGTGTTGCCTTGGCAACGTAGTCCCAGAAAGCATCTTTCACCATGTCCAGACTGGTCTTGGGCGGCTCCTGCCACAGGATGTCGGCATTGCAAACTGTGGATAAAACAGTAGGTTCAGCACAGAGGTTAGAGTAGAAAACAAATAGAAACCAAACATTTATTCAGCAGTTGTACTTTAACATGGATCCAAACTCTCAAAGACAAAAATTCACTCACCAGAGAAAAGTGCGAGAACCACAAGGACCTTCATGATTGAATCTGTTGGATGAAGAAATACAAGTACAATTTAAAAAACAGTCTACTCTTACCATGAATTTAGTCTTGGATTTGAAAATTGAAAAATGTTTTATAATAAGAAGATGTTTTACCTTGCAGAGGCAGCTCGTCTCTTCTTGACTCTGAGTCTGATGGCTTGTGTTGTGCAGACGCCCGTTCAGACGTTTTATAGTCATATTGAAGAGCAAAGTCCTCCTCTGGTTGCCCTGCTGGACAGATTTCTGTCACTGCTGTCACTCCACGTCGTATATTGTGTCATTGCTTCTTTGTCCTGTGAAATTTTGTTTTTGCATCAGAATGAGTGGAGCAAAGGTTTATACTTTGCTTTAAACAGCATCACATTAAGCAGTTACAAAGAAAGCTACTGGGCAAAAGGGTTTTGAAATCCTTCAAAATGGCTATACAATTATTTTAATAAAAAAAACTGGAGTACAGGAAAAGTACTGCATTTGAAATTCTATTTTAATGAAAAAACTGAACAATTAGCAATGACCTTTTTGCCCTTAGTGGCAAAAAAAGGAACCGACCTTTTCAACCAGAAACCTAATTTAACTCTTTAAACCGTCACTTTCTATATCATACCAGAGGTAGCAAGTCCCCCAAACTGAACAACAAAATATTATATTGTATTATTCCTTGCTACCTTTAAAATCTACACATATGAGTGTTTTCTGCCACTGCTATGTGCATTTGGTGAGTTTTAGTCACAAAAACTTTAAAAATACCTGCAAAAAATATCTGCAAGTGTCATTATAAATCTTTCAATAGTACCTTTCTAATCCCCTTCAAACTACTCTCCTTTAGATGCGATAGACTTGTCCCACTGCTTCTCCTAATCCTGAAAACATTTCCTGTTTTCATCTTTTGTCACCATGTCAAGAGCCTCCTGCGTTTCTTCACCCTTTCAGTCCCAATTTTTGTTTCACCAAGCTGTAGGCATACGCTACCTAACAGCAAATCCAATAACTACACCCTACTCCCGTGCTGTTGATGGCTTCCGAAAAAATTTGGGTCCCGTCTAGGAAATATGAAGAGATTTAAAAGCAGTGATAGATTTTATAAACCTAATCTCGGCATCTAAGTCATTCCAGAGTTTGGGAGCCCGGACTGCAAAAGCCTGATAGCCCTGAGTCACCAGCTGGGCTCTGGGAACCACCAGGAAACCACTATCAGCCAAGCAGGCACATAAGAGGTCAGTAGATCTTTGATACAGTTAGGGGTCTGGTCATGTAAAGCCTTGAAGGTCAACAGTAAAATTCAAAAATCAATGTGAAAATGAACAAGAAGCCAATGTAGGAAGGCCAGAATTTAAGTTATATGATCTTGTTTTCTTGAACCAGTGATAATTCTAGCAGCGGTACTTTGAATCAGTTGAAGGCAATAGAGGATGGCCTGAGTAATACCTGTGTAGACGGCATTACCGAAATCTAAATGAGAAAATATACAGGCATGGACAACCCTGTGTAAATCCTCAAAGGATATGAAGGATCTAACTTTTGAAATTAACTTAAGTTGAGACATGATTGAACAACCTTCTTAACTTGGTGATCAAAACAAAGGCCCAAATCAAATAAAAGACACAAATTTCTTGCAGTTGGCTAAATGTTATGTGAGAGGGCTCCTAGATTGCCGACAACCTGACTGAAAGAATTGGGTGTGGCAAACAAGATCATTTCTGTTTTGTCATTGTTAAGTTTGAGAACATTTTGAGAAGTCCAGCAAGTGATATTAGAAGCAGGCGGTAAGTTGGGTTAGGCTGCTATGATTAGTGGATTGTAAAGTGACATATAACAGCGTGTCGTCAGCATAACAAAGGTATTGCACATTATGCTTATTAATGACCTGACCAAAGGGCAGCATATAAATGAAGAACAGTAACGGACCCAAGATTGACCCTTGAGTAACACCATGAGTAAACTGGGAAACAGAAGATGGGGAATTCCCAACAGCATTAGAAAAGGTTCTATTAGACAGATAATAAGTTGAGAGCAGACCCCTTTAGACCAACCCAAGTTTTAAGATGCTGTAGAAGGATGGAGTGGTCTACTGTATCAGAGGCCACACTCAGGTCTAGCAGGACCAGAATGGAGCTTTCACCTTCATCTGCAGCAGGGAGTAAGTCATTTGTCACCTTAACTAAGGTTGTCTCAGTACTGTGTAGAGCTCTAAAACCAGACTGATAGTTATCAAAAATGCTGGTAACATTACATAAGCAATCAGTTGAGAGGCTAGAGGGAATAACTTTCTCTGACACCTTACATAAGAAAGATATTTTTGAAATAGGTCAGTAATTGCTGAGGTTCCACGTGTCAAGATTAGGTTTATTAAACATAGTTTGCACAATTGCATGTTTAAAAGAAAAGGGGAAATACTAATGGCCAAGGAGCAATTAATAATTGATAAGATGTAGAGACTGACTGTAGACAATACGTCTTCTAAAGTTTAGAGTGAATAATATCAAGCTGGGAAGAGTATTTAATATGAGAGACAGTAGTTTCTAGGACTGAAAGGGAAATTGGCTGAAGTTGGGTCAGCACTGCACAGTTTGAGGTGGGGACAGATAAGACACACGTGTCTGAAAAGATCTGAGTCCTAATATTCTCCACCTTTTTAACAAAATAAGTCAGAAATTCCTCTGTTAATTCAGGGCCAAGTTCAGTATTAGAGGTGCAGGAACCACAGGCAGAATCAGCATTAAGAACACGTAACAGGACAGTGGCACAAGGCACCCCAGTGGGAGGAGATAAAGGAACATTAAAAACAATGGCTTTATAACCTGAGACATAAAAGTCAACAAGGTTCACATTTATGGGGAGAAAATCATTGGTGAGGACCCAATCTTAAGTATGGCATTTAGAATGTGTGGCACCTTTAACAATTTGGTTTAAATTAATTAAATTAATTTGTGTCAATGTTTTATGGACATAAAGCAGAGAGACTTTTTATGTCAGGGCAGTGTGCTCATTGTAATTCTTAAATGCTGGAGGAGAGAGGCTTTAAAATCCTGTTTTTAAAATCCTGTTTTTGTTTAGATTACACTTTTAATTTTAGAAAATTAAAGTATTACAATAAGTGTTCATGAATAAACTATCTTACAAAGGAGGTCCCCACACCGGGTCTCAAACTGGAGTCTCCCAGATATAGATGACTGCACTGGCTACTGAGCTAAAACTTTGGTCATCACCTCATTGCAGGCAGACCTCTACCTATTTATACACCCATAACACACAGACAGCACACTGTGTAACGTGTTGGGAGGAACTTCAAAGGCAATTATTGCTTTGCACTTTTCATTTATTGCCTATTTCTTACAACCTAACTTTGTGGAAAGGAGAAAGGAAACAGGTTATGGAGAGTCCCTTAGGAGCACTTTGTGTGTGTTAGTGGCTCAGCTTTATCTCTGGGGAACACCCCCAACTCCGGGAGTGATGTCCAAATTAGGAAACGTATGTCATGTAGCAGGTGGATGTGACTCTGCTCGTTGAGACCTGCTTTTAAAATATTTGTATGAAACAAATATTCATAAAAAACCCACCATTTGTGCTTTGCCGAATAATGTATTTTTATTCTGACACAACCCCTAGTCTCCTGAGTGAGATGATCCTGCACAAATGTACACTGACTCTTGATGAATCATAAAATTGTGTCTCTAGTGTTTGTATTTTATTGTTAGTGGAGCTTTATGAGTGCAGTCCTTGAACTAAATTGTTGAGAAAGGAACCACTCCTCTATGAAAACCTGACCCAACTTTTGCTTTGTGATTAAGACACTGAAAACACTGAACTGATTGTCAAGTTTTTATTAAATAAAATATACATTGGTTACAGATACAATAAATATTTGGTGATTAGAGGCTGGATAGACATAGGATAGTCTGCTTACTGGGTCTTCTGAGTGAAAGACTCCCAGAGAGCAGTCAGCTGAGCCTGCAGGTCCTGAGCGCTGGCGTCCAGCTTGGCCTTCAGCTCCTCTCCGTAGGGAGTCAGGCTCTGCTGGAGCTCCTGGGTTTTCTGGGTCAGCTGGGTCTGGAAGCTCTGGGCCAGGGGCATCATGCTCTTCTGAAACTCATCCACACTCTGCTCCATCTTCTGCTTCATCTCCTCGGTGTAGGGAACCATCTGGGCCTGCAGCTCGGTCACTTTCTTATCCAGCTCCGCCTTCAGCTCCTGGCTCTTCTGCAGCAAGACGGCCTTCAGGGCCTCTGGGTCCATGGACTCTGCGTAGGGGGCGGCTTCCTTCTTCAGGTCCTCCACCTGCCTCTGGAGGTCAGCCACCAGCTGCTCGGCAAAGGGCTGCAGGGCAGTGCTCACGGCGGTCAGATCCTTCTCCAGACGGGCCTTCAGCTGCTCGGCCTCCTGGGAGAACTGAGTCATGAAGTCCTGAGTCAGAGGAGCCACCTGAGTACGCAGAGTGACGATGTACTGGTTCACTGTATCAGCGCTCTGAGAGATCTTGGTGCTGTCAGAAAGAAACAATAAGCACTTATTAAACAGAAACATTTATTTATACATATATACACATATAGATTTATTTATATACAACTTTAATAACTGATTCTTTATCACATTGACTCTTACTTGACTTCCTGTCCCAGCTCGGATTGTCTGATCCTCTCCAGAGAGTCCTCAGCGGTGTGTGTTGCCTTGGCAACGTAGTCCCAGAAAGCATCTTTCACCATGTCCAGACTGGTCTTGGGCGGCTCCTGCCACAGGATGTCGGCATTGCAAACTGTGGATAAAACAGTAGGTTCAGCACAGAGGTTAGAGTAGAAAACAAATAGAAACCAAACATTTATTCAGCAGTTGTGCTTTAACATGGATCCAAACTCTCCAAGACAAAAATTCACTCACCAGAGAAAAGTGCGAGAACCACAAGGACCTTCATGATTGAATCTGTTGGATGAAGAAATACAAGTACAATTTAAAAAACAGTCTACTCTTACCATGAATTTACTCTTGGATTTGAAAATTGAAAAATGTTTTATAATAAGAAGATGTTTTACCTTGCAGAGGCAGCTCGTCTCTTCTTGACTCTGAGTCTGATGGCTTGTGTTGTGCAGACGCCCGTTCAGACGTTTTATAGTCATATTGAAGAGCAAAGTCCTCCTCTGGTTGCCCTGCTGGACAGATTTCTGTCACTGCTGTCACTCCACGTCGTATATTGTGTCATTGCTTCTTCCTTCTGTCATGTTTTGTTTTTGCATCAGAATAAGTTGAGCAAAGTTTTATACTTTACTGTAAACAGCATCACATTAAGTTACACAGAAAGCTACTGGACAAAAGGGTTTTGAAATCCTTTAAAGTAGCTATGCAATCATTTTAATCGAACAACTTCAGTACAAGAAAAGTACTGCATTTTAAATTTTATTTTAAAGAAAAAATACTGAGTAATTAGCAGAGACCTTTTTGGCCTTAGAGGATTGACGGCTTTCAAAAAAATTCGGGTCCTGCCTAAGAAATATGAATCAATCAGTGGTAAAGTCACACTCTTATCCATTCACTCTTACCTCTTCATGATGAAAGATTTCAAGGTGTTTAGAAATGTTAATTGTTTCTGACAGCTGTAAGAAGTCCATCTCAGGGGAAACATTAACATACACTTACGCATTTTTAAAAGTATAATTTGGTATATATATTTTTATGCCTTTATTAGATAGTGAGTGTAGAGAGATGCAAAGGTCCTTGGCTGGACATGAAACAGGGACGTTGTGCTTTGTGGTCGGTGCGTTAAGGCATGGTGCCTCTTGTTCGCTAATGCCCCCTGTAGAGAATCTGTGCATGCCACTGGTAGAAGCTACAAGATTATAGCTTCATAACTGTAATATTATAATTAATTGAAATAAATATGTCAAGATTTTCTTAAATGGTCATAACAGATTTGGAGGGTATTTAAAGTTGTTGTGTTGAGACACATTCAGGGGCAGGAATGAATAATTTATCTTTTGTTGTATCTTTTTGGTAAAACTGGTGTCAGTTAGTGTATTTCTTTCTTTATCCAAAAGTCTATTACAGATAACATGTCAGAAAAACCTTTCTCTGACCTTCTACTTTAACCAGAGTGGCACATCAATACATTACCTACCTCCAATTAAGTCTCTTTATAATTTGTTTCAAGGTCTGTGTATGCGTCATTTGAAAACAGCGGGAAGTTTATCAGTTTATCAGGGGTTTCTCCCGAGATGAAGACTTTAGCTCCTCTATCTTATCAGTTTGTCCGGAGGGAACTGCTGTATAAGGAAGTATGACATTCTTCTGAAAAGATAATCTGCAGGTCAAATGGCACAACTGGATCAAAGTCCTGCACACATTCACATGTAATGTTAACATCTAATGAGGAAAATACTGCATAAAGTTAAGAATATTTAAGTGTGTCAGTATGCATGTTTACTATGTGCATCTTAACATAACTCACAGTAATCAACAGAAACAATGCAGTATAATATATGTAACAACAGAGTGAAATAGTAACAGCCTCATTATCTAATCTTTCTTACTGTGAGTGTTGAGGTTTCTGTGTCACAACTCATCACTGTTTACACAGCAGTAACCCATTCCTCTACTAACCTCTTGTCAGTGGTCATCACTTTTTAAAATTACATCCAAATCATGTGTATTCTTTCTTAGGGACCGTGTGTCTCAGAAAACTAACGCTTTGTGTACAAATTTTGCAGGTATTTAACAGTAAATTTTTAGGACATTTTACAGAGAGGGTGGTCCAATTCGGTACAAATGAACAATTCTACAATAATACTTACTTTTTAATGTGTAATTTTGTGTGTTAGTATATTAGGTTGTTTCTTAAAAACACTATAATACTATATAAGTGAGTGTCTATCAGCAATCTCGGTAACTCTTTATTTTACGGATCCTATACATTCCTACTAATTTCCAGGATTTTTTTTCAATAATTTCTTAAAAGTAGCTTCTGTATCACTGTTAAATCTTAGGACATTTCTATGAGAGTTTAATGTAATTTGGTTGTATACAGGAAATGTGCTCATTATAGAGTTTTTAAGAAAGTATCTAATATGCTAATATGTAGTTTGACACACAAAACTACACACTGAAAACTAAGTATTTCCTCTCAGTTAAAGAAGTCTAATTTATGAAGAATTTTTGCAAATTAGCAACTAAATATGAAACCAAATATAATAAGTCAGTACTTACCAACTAAACCATTTTTTTTTCTAATTCAAACCATATTGCACCAAACTCTCTGTAAAATGTACTAAAAATTCATTGTTAAATATCCGCAAATTACTCAGAAAATTTCCAGGAAATTAGAACAAAATTAAAGGACATGGTAGTTTTTCTTTTTACTGAAGGGAGGGTAGTGTTACTTTTTGGGGGGCTACAGGTGAGGGGTCCAAAACAGGAAATAGGATTATAGTCTTATAGGATTATAGTCTTACATTAAGATACAAGCAGCAAAAGAACAGGAGTAACAAAAAAAACTGCAAGAGCACTTAAGTATAAAAAACAGAACACAAGCAAAAACTGCAAATAAAATATTTAAAACAAAACAGAAAACATTAAACAGAAAACTGTGGAATAAGATATGTGGCTCAATATACTACAATATGCTGTAATACAGTATATCAAGGGATACTCTAAGTACACTTTGTTGACAATACTTCTGTACTTTTACATGTAATGTAATATTTAACATAGAGATGTTACTGTGATTTGAGTATTTCTTTCATCACTGCCACTCATATAAATTGCATATATGTGCAGACAAATACAGCTTGAAATTTCAGTGTCCGTAACAAAACAAAACAAAACATCCCTCTATTTAGCATTTACAAGCAGCATACAGGCATTTAAGTTAAATAGTTTATAACACACTATAATGTTGTTGTGAGCAGATATAAGGACATTTCTACTTTTTATTAATGTACAGTATTTGTCAGCAAATCTCTTATAAAGACATATTTTATATTATTACGTCTGTGTTTTGCTATATTGTTGTTCATTGTTTGTTTATATACCAGCCTCCAGTTACATTTGTAGACAAATACATTAATAAACACTTATATCTGCTATATTATAGAGTTTTGTAAACAATTTATTAACTGTTTATAAATATTAAATGGAGGGATTTAAAGTAAAGTGCTGAAATTTGGTATCTTTTCTAATAATGGACCTAGAAAATGTCTATTTCAGATGTCTTAAGAACAATTACAGCATAAAACAATTACAAAATGAGAAGAAAACATTCTCACAAGTAGTAAATGATCTCTAAACCTGCTCTGGACGCTGTCTGAAACCTGTAAAATGACATTTACATGCGGTTTCATCAGGCAGTGATGACGTCAGAAGCCGTCTCTGACACACTGCTGTTGTGATGTGGAAGCAGCAGTGACAGCACGGCACTCAGCGCTGGACTTTACCCCCCTGTTTCCTCCATACAACTCAGCAGCCTATATATACTTAGACATGAACTGTGCAGGACACACACACAGTATTCAACAGCTCACTGACTGAACAGCAAGCTCTTGCACAAAGGTAAGACACCAAGAGAATAGTAAGTTTTCAGTTCAGGACGAGAAAAAAAAACATAAAAAGCTAAATTTTTTTCTCATCTGCAGTGTCAGTCATGAAGTTCCTCGTGGTGCTCGTCTTCGCTGTTTTCACTGGTAAGAAAGTTTTGGTAATTTGGCACAAAAATATGCACAGAACAAGTTTTTTTTTTTGTACATCAACCAACACTTTCCTCTCATCAGGTTGCAATGCCAACATCATGTGGCAAAACCAGCCCAAACGCCAGGTCGACATGGTGAAAGATGCCTTTTGGGATTACGTTGCCAAGGCAACCATGACTGCTGAGGACTCCCTGAAGCAGATCAGACAGTCGGAGCTTGGAAGAGATGTCAAGTAAGAGCCTGAAAAATATTAAAAAGCACTTAAATGTTTCTGTTAAATAACTGTTTGATTGGAAAATTTTAGCTTGAAGAAGAAAAAGTTTTCATGACTTAAGTCTGTCTTTCTGTTTGTGTCTCTGCAGCAACCTCATTTCTGAGAGCACCGTTGCTGTCAACAAGTTCACCGAAACTCTGCGTACTCAGGTGGTTCCTCTGACCCAGGACCTCATGTCTAAGTTCTCCCAGGAGGCCGAGCAGCTGAAGGCTCGTCTGGAGAAGGATCTGACCGCCGTGAGCACTAACCTGCAGCCGTATGCTGAGGAGCTGGCGGCTGACCTCCAGAGGCAGGTGGAGGAGCTGAAGAAGGAAGCCGCCCCCTACGCAGAGTCCATGGACCCAGAGGCCCTGAAGGCCGTCCTGCTGCAGAAGAGCCAGGAGCTGAAGGGGCAGCTAGACAAGAACATGGACGAGCTTCAGGCCCAGATGGTCCCCTACACCGAGGAAATGAAGGAGAAGATGGAACAGAGCCTGGATGAGTTTCAGAAGAGCATGATCCCCCTGGCCCAGAGCTTCCAGACCCAGCTGACCCAGAAAACCCAGGAGCTCCAGCAGAGCCTGACTCCCTATGGAGAGGAGCTGAAGGCTAAGCTGGAAGCTGACACCCAGAACCTGAAGAAGCAGCTGGCTGCTCTCTGGAAGTCCTTCACTAAGCTGACCCAGTAAACGGACTAATACTTTTACCAAGTTGTGAATTAAGCTCAACTGCCTGATCATCAGGTGTTAATGGGACTCATGAAAAGTGCAATACCTCATTTTCTATGTTTTTATGCTCACAGACGCTCTCAGAGGCAAACTTCTGAACTATGTCAGTATTCTATCTATTGTGTGACTGTTTACAACTGTAAGATTGTATCTGTAAAGAAACAATAAATATGTTGAATGTATTTTTTTGCGTCATGGAACTTTCTTTGCATTTGAAATATAAAATGCACAGCAGTGATTGCAAAAAACAACCCTGTTGGTTAGAAAAATGCATTTTGCTGCTATAAATTCTTGTATAACACTATGCTGTCCAATTTTTCAAGCACATTTAAATACAGTCACTGGAACAAAAGACAAATATTCTCAAGATTAATGACAAATTAACACTGATTCTGCATTTAAATCATCCAACACAAGAAGGCGGAGCAGCAACACACAAGACAGTGCAAAATGAAAAGTGCATCAAGCAACAAATATCAAAAAACTAAAAAAAAAAAAAAATTAATATCACTTTTCACAGTTTGAAAAATGGTTTGAAAAAAGTTGAAAAGAGATTTCCACCAAAAAATCTCTAATCACCTGAATAAAATGGTAAGTGGCTTTATTTACATTTGTACAATGTTTCTGCTGCTCATTCATCCATTCACACTCACATGCTGATGGCAGCGAGCTACCATGCAACCTACCGGCACAATCATCACAATTTGAGGTTCAATATCTTGCCCAACGACACTTTAACATGTGGAGGATCAAACCGCCAACTTTCTAATCAATGCATGACCTGCTCCTGAACCACAGCTCCAGCCCCATAAATTAAATATTGCATCATAATTTTTCCACTGTACTGACTTTATGATGATAATGATGATGATGCTACTGTTTTACCTGTACATCATGTAACAAACGGAGTTGCATCACAGCCTTTAAGGCCATAAGTTCAGGAAAAGCATTTCAAATATTTTGAATACACAGATAAAAACACAGTCTTGTTGCCTCAGCCGTGTGGTTCCCAGTCTGTTTTACTGGTGACCCTTTAGTGAGGGGGTCAAATTACCCACTAATTCATTAGATAAAAAGCAAATGTTAGAAGGAATCTTTAAAATAAACATAATTTTGTGTGGCAGAAATATATTTTTTCTGCTTGTGTCCCTTTTGATCCCGACAACCAGGTTGGAAAACACTGCTTCAGTCAAAAACAGAGAAACATTCATGCACTGAAAGCATTCATATGTTACACTTATAATGCATGATACCTGTCTGTATTTTTCTGCCAAAAGTGAGGACAAAAGTAAACTAGTAATTTTATTTGAAGACAATAAAGTTATTAATGATTATCCCAATCTGTTTTAAAGGCAGCGTATTGGAATATTGGAAGGTTTCCCATCTTTTGAAAGTTGTATAAATGTCGTCAGCCGTTGTTAAAGCAGACTATGAACCTCATCCCGCAGACGATGAGAGACCTTTGGATGTCTCCCTGTCGCTCCATAAAAAGCACTCTGTTTGTGACAAACAAGCTGAGTGTAAGAATCCAATTTTTTTCTGTTTATCTGATTGCACATTTTTAAATGCAGAAAACCACATTTCAAACACAGAACTGAGTCCTGAACACAAACTGATCAGAGGTCTGAATCCATTATTGACTCTGATCAGATATTTTTGGTTGTTCCAAATTTCTGACCTGTGCTTCTATGTGTACTTTCAGTGTGCGACGTGGAGCCAAAAAAAAACACACACACAGCAATAAAAGGTGACAACAACACAGTTCATGTTGGGAACTTCGGACGCAGGTCAGCGATCCTTGTGACATTTATTGGATCGGATCAAAGCCACCTAACATGTATAAATACTGAGTGACAAGCTCAGTCAGTTTCACAGACGTCCCACATCAGGATCACCGAGGTAAGATGCTGACATTTTATACTTCTGTTCTCCTAAAAAATGATGTTACCATGAATCTTTCATGGCTGATCTTCTCAATAATTACTTTTTATGCATTAAATTAAGTTTGCAGATTTTATTATAACCATGTCAAATGATTTGTAATGATTTGTTGTACAAGATGTGTAGTTTAAATAAAAAGAAAACTCTGCTTAGCTGCTTTTAAAAGTTTATCACTTTTACTTTATATCACAAAAAATTGTTGTTTAATTTTAGTTTTTTTAAACAAATCTGCTGATTATTTTCTTGATTAATCCTTATCTACAAGATGTTAGAGAAATGCTCGTCACAATTTACACAATTTTCAAAAGTGGTGTTTTATTTCACCAAAAGTCCAAAAATGAGGAAAATTCAATTTGTTGTCATATATGACGCAAAGAAGTGTCAAATAGTCACATTGGAGAGGTGACATTTCTGGCATTTTTGCTGGAAAAATGACGAACGTTGCAGTACAGTCCCAAGTCCGCTTTTCTGACTTTTATTGATTAAGTCTCAGCTATTGATCGATCTTTTCTACATTGATTACTTGGACATGGAATGGTTCAGTACAAACAGAGCTCCTATAGATATAGTACATCTCTGCTCGGCCTCAGCAAAGAATCATTTTAATGTTTCAAGTGACAAGTAAACTTTGTTTTTGCTCTTCT
Organism: Thunnus thynnus; assembly: GCF_963924715.1. Classification (NCBI taxonomy): domain Eukaryota; kingdom Metazoa; phylum Chordata; class Actinopteri; order Scombriformes; family Scombridae; genus Thunnus; species Thunnus thynnus. The sequence goes on from NC_089531.1 coordinate 9,384,981, forward strand.
GGTCATGAATACGGCCTTGATGTGCTCTAATCTCAGGATTGACCCAATTTGGACCCTGAATACTTAAAGTCCTCCTCCACTCAAATATGTTTTACTTATTATATAAAACTTTAGTTGGATGTTTGAGCTTCGCTGTGCAGAATGATGTGTGTGCAGAGTTTATCAAAATAGTTGCTGATTAACTTTCTGATGATCAACTAAATTATTCGACTAATTGTTTCAGCTTTAACAAAATTGTATATTAATATGATTCGCATGACAACAATTCTCAAGTGTCTCATCTCTTTTTGGAAGCAAATAAATAAATAATTTGAACTCTTTTATCATTCCAGGTGTCCTTTTTCTGATCATCATGAAGGTCTTTGCAGTAATCCTCGCGCTGGCAATCGCCTCAGGTGAGTTCATCATTCAGATCCGTCAACAGAGACTTTTTACTCTGGTTTTATTTTAAAGTGTCAGTTCTGTTAAGACTCTGAAATATGTGTTTTTTTTTCTTTCCCAAACCAGGCTGCCATGCAAGAAGTATTGCTCAGGATGACTGGATGAGCTCCTGGGAGTTGACGGTCGACAAGTTTAAGGATTATTTCACAGATCTGAACACAAAGGCCGACGACCTGGTGCAGAACATCAAGAGCTCGCAGATCAGCAGAGAACTGGAGTGAGTTCAATATCTGTATCTGACTTACATAGGTGTGACCTTTTATGACCTCTATGTCACAATATCAATACATGATAGACTTTATGTGCCGTAAATTGACAGACCTGCTTATAATCGTGTCTACAGGTCACACTTTTCTCGAATATTTGTAAAATTATAAGTGTTTTAAGCTTCACCGACTGCTCAAGTAATTTTAAATTTAGTCAGATATAGTGAGGGATCACTGCACTCACTCTTGTTTATCTGGTGTGTTTAAAACCAACAAAATCTTAAGTCCAACTGGAGGTAAACTGGTTCAAGACAGTTCAGCTTCCTCAGTGTGCAGGCTCCAACATTTTAAATTTACACTGGAAATTTCTTTTAGATAAATTCAGGCTGTGACTGATATATTAAATAAATAAGTAACAAGGTATATTGTTAATATTGATGAGTCAATGAATAAGCAGCATTTTATTGCTGTAGCTGATGATAGATTAGATAGGAAAGAAGAAAAACAAAGTTCTGTTATATAACAGGATTAACTGGATAACTGGATTAAATTTGGACAATTTTTCTTTAATCTTTGCATTTTTGTGAAATACTGGAGAACTTTACCTCTTTTGGCCTCAAGGATTTATTTATTTGAATCCATGTGAGTGGAAATCTCTCTTTGGTGGAAGTGCAAACAATTCAGAGACATCTGAAACATGATAAAGAGATGCACATACATTTTTTGTAAACACACACAATTCAAAAAGTTTGAGAACCACTGGTTTAATGTATAATCTTATCATTATGTTGTTTTATGTAAAATTGAATTTTAAAAGTAACTAAAGCTGTCAAATAGATGTAGTGGAGAAATTATAATATTTCCCTTGGAAATGTAGTTGAGTGGATGTATCATATCGTATAATTTATGCAGTATTATTGCATAAAATGGAAACACTCAAGTAAAGTAGAAGAACTGTAAAATTGTTCTTAAGTACACTACTTGAGTAAATGTACATAGTTTAAGTAAAAGATCTGAATCCTTCCTCCAGGCCCGTTAACTCTGCAACTATTAAAAAGCAGTTTTTATCTGGATCTTTGTGTTCTTGTCAGACTGATTCCAGTTTGTTGCATTTATTCACAAACATAAACAAAGTGCTGTTTGGTTATGAAGACACATTGTGACTCAGCTGAGTGTGACGAGGTCAAGCAGCTTGTTGCAGAGAGGTGAGACATGTAGAGAGCTGCTGACTGAGGCCCGAGGTTCACTACAGTCTCAAGTCCACCTTTCTGACTTTTACTGATTTAGGCTCAGCTACTGATAGATCTTTGATTTCTATATTGATTACTTGGACATGGAATGGTTCAGTACAAACACAGCTCTTATAGGTAGATCAAAGCTTGCTTGTAGAAAACTCAGATTTAAGTTAAACCCAAGAAACTTTTTCCACTTTCAGCAGATAAATGTGAAAACAGTCCAGTAAAGCAACAATAAGCACATTTCTTGAGTGGAGGGGAACTAATAAAACACCAAAAAGATCTTTAAACTCATCTTTCTTGCCCTCCGTCAGCACCCTGATCCAGGACAGCATGTCAGAACTGGCCATGTACAAGGACGACGTGCAGTCCAAGCTGGCCCCCTACACTCAGGAGTCTGCAGAACGTCTGGGTCAAGACCTGAAGCTTCTGGGTGACAAACTCCGCGACCACATGACAGAGGCCAAGGAGCAGATGGACAAGTACACCCAGGAGCTGCAGACCATGATGGAGCAGAACGTCGATGACGTCAGAGCCAGGGTCTCCACCTACACCCGCAAGATGAAGAAACGCCTCAACAAGGACACCGCAGAGATCAAGAGGTGAGTGAAACCCTGGACTGAGGCAGAGAGGTGACCACAGATAAGTTTACTAACTATTTAAAAGACCTTTGATCGCTTTATTGAGTTTTATTGAGTTCTTCTTAGTGGATCTCATCAGAAAATGTGTGTAATTTTGCAGGTGTTTTCTCAAATACTTATGCAAATATAACAGAAAAACGCTTTTAACTAAATGCTTTTTTTAATTCTGGTGTTACATTTATGAGACAAATATTCTATATATTTATGATGTGAATTCTTCTTTTTATGTTTATGATACTTTTGATGCTCAAATTTTCTATTTTTTTAGTTCCTATTTTTTTAATATTTCTTAATATCAAACATTAAATGCCTAACTCTGTCTTTATAAAGGCTGGTGGACTATGAAAACACCAGGATACTGTGCTCAAAATGAGTCCAGGACTTGGTCTAGAAAGTTCTTTTAATTAAATATATTAAATGTTGTCAGTAAGCTAAAATAAAACCCAATCATGCACAGGACTGTAAACACCACTAATGATGCCGAGATCATGCCTGCAGCATTGTTTTTTTCTATTAATTTGACTGTTTTTAAGCAAAACTATTTCTAAATTAAATTAAAATATATTACATCCTGACAGAATGGAAATGGCTTTTAAACAGCATTTAGACCTATAATGTACGGAGATCAAATTTACAGGAAATATAATTGAACAGTTAAATAAGTAAATAGAAATAATGAATGTTGGCAATTTGGATTTATGACCTCAGTTTTTCTAAAATCTGGGCTACAGCCCTGCTGACATACAGTTGTTTGTAACTGATGTAATTTAAACTTACTTTCCATACTGTTGGGTAGTGTAATCTACATTTTTGCAACAATTTATAGGCTTAATTGTATTTAAATGTCTTTTTACACTGCCTTGTGTTGCTTTTATGTTCTTTCTTGATGCCTTTTATGCTTTACGTAAAGCACCTTGAAATGCCTTGTTGTTGAAATGCGCTACACAAATAAACTTGCCTTGATAATAGGGTTGGTTTGTAAAATATTAACTTGTAAATGTAGTGTAATAAATGTAGTGATGGGTCAAAGGTGATGTTTCCCTCTGAATTGTAGAAGTATGAAGTGGCATCAAACGGAAATCCTCAATGAAAGAACAAATTAAGACTTCAATGTGAACTGTTCTGTCCTTTTCTCAGACAAGTCGCTGACTATTTTGAGGAACTCGGATCCCGCACCTCAGAAAACATGGAGGAGATGAGGACACGTTTCGACCCCTATTTCTCTCAAGTGCGTGACAACGCCCAGGCAAAGATCACCACCCTGAACAGTCTGCTGAAGACGCAGGTGGAGAACATCAAGGACAAGCTCGAGATCTCAACCGAGGACATCAGGGAGCGCTTCGAGAAAACCACTGGAAATCTGCGCTCCACCCTGGAGGAGAAGATGGAGGAGGTCCGCAACTGGTTTCAGCCTTACGTCTCCATGATCAGTGACAATGTGTAAACACTGTCATCAAAGTGTCTGGACTGTCTGCTTATCCATCACTCTCTGTATCCAAAAATCTGGTTTGTAAAGAGTTTTAAAACATGAATAAAGATACTCAGCTATAAAAGGGAAGTTGTTTGTTGTCACTTAACGCACCTGAACAGAAACAACAGTTCACATGTGCATAGAAAATCACTGATCATGATGTATGTGCTCAAACACATTTACATGCTTGTTTGTAATTGATCTTGACTAAACTGCCTCTATTATTTGCATCCAATAACTTATTAAAGTCACTATGTGTAGGGATTAGAAAATGGAGATTTGGCTAAAAGCAAAAAATAGACTATTTTAACCGGAATCGTTTCATTTTTCTACATTTTTTTATTAGGATAATTTTCAAAATGCAATAATATAATAAAAATATTAAATCTTACATAAAATTCAACACAGTAATAAGATATATGACAGGAGATAAAAAAATACGACCAAAGCAAAATCACGGTTGTGTCCATTTTTACTGAAAAACTATTATATTACAAAAGATCAATAAAGATTTTTTTTTTTTTTTACAGATCAACAGGTTCACATGAATATATTTGACATTTATGGTTTCTGGGTGTTCAGTCTCTAATCACGTTCACTGCCCTTAAAAGACAGAATATAAAGTGTGAGACACCAAAAACACTGAGATGTTCACATTGATGGAAGATAAAAAGAATCTCAACTGAAATGTATACATCAAACACTGATGAGGTTTAATCATCAGACTACAGCCTGAATGATAAGATATAAAAAAAATACTGTATTCAGAGTAAAAAAATACACACACTAAAAAAACTGCTCTACAGTATACATACAGTATTTGCATTAAAATATCTCAAAATATACGTAACAAACAGTAAAGCACCATATCAACAGGTAGAAAAGGTGTAATCAGTAAACAGTAACAGTAAACTTTGTGATTCAGTAGCAGAATATCAGAGCAGCAGTACTTGTTTGTTTTCCTTTAAAAATATAATCTCTAAAATGTTTACTGCACAAACCTGTGAGTGTGATGTGTTACCAAAAATAAAAGTTACACAGCCTCAATAAAGGAATAACTGTAGATCTACATAAATAAAAGCTTAAAATCATGATTTTCTTTTCCATAAATCGTTATAAAACCATTAAAAGGCATTCATGTCTCTGAACTTTAAGCTTCTACAGCCCCTTGGCATGATCTATGTAATGTTCATGCAGCTTTGAGATGTCTGTAAATGTTTCCGTACAAATTGCACAGTTGTGGGCGTCGTCCACAGACTCGTTCTCCTTGAGTATCATAAAAACTGGTTCAAGTTCAGCTGAATTGCTATCACAGCCACCGATATCGGTTATATCCTTCAATGCATCCTGATACTGATCCTGAAGTTGCTGATGTGAGCTGCCTGTTTCATGTTCATCCATGTCTCCAAGTTTGGGAACAGCTGAGGATTGAGGTATATTTGAGGTATTTGGAGCTGGTTGTCCTTGAGGAAAAGCAGACGACATTGTGTCACTGGCGGTGATGGATGAACTTGGTTCCTCTTCTGTATCTGAAATGACAACGGGCGGCTCTGAGGAGACGACAGGTACGACATAAAGGCGGTCTGGGTGAGGGTACCTGAACAGATGTTTTTTATTGCTCACTGGAAGACGTCGTGTTCGCTGAGACGGCTCTGAAACGTCTCTCTGTTGTCGCATGTCTTCCTGGGCTCTGCTGGGAATACAAGAGGCGACGCTCTCTGGAGGGCCGCCCGGCTTTTCCCCCACAGTGAAATGGCAAACCTGATGCGCCTGAAGGAGATCTGTGCTCGAGAACTTTGCCGTGCATTTCCTGCAGTGATAGGGAAATAAAAATGGCTCAACAAGCCCTGCAGGCTGAGGGACATTGAGACGTGTCCTTTGAGTCTTCAGGTGAGTCTTTAAAGCACTGATACGTGAGAATGAGATGTTACAAGGGAGGCAGAAACGTGAACCGGCTCCTTTGTGTAGCAGCTTGTGTTTCTTCAAGTGTCTCAGGCTGGAAAAACTCTTTCCACATGTGCTACATTTCATACCGTCATCCTGTTTGTGACATTCAAAGATGTGAGCGCTCAAATTTTCGTCACTGGAAAAGGTGTCAGGACATAAAGGACATGCGTAGGGCATCTGGGCTGCGTGTTCCCGCAGGTGATTGATGTACGAACCCAGGAAGCGAAACTCCAGATCACACTGGCTGCAGCAGAAAGGTCTGACTGTTCGTCGGTGTGAACGCTGATGCAGCCACAGCTTGTTCCAACGGTTAAAGGACTTTCCACGGTGTCCACATGAGTATCTGCCACAATGCCTCCGAATTAATGACTGTAGGCGAAATCTGGAGGGCTGACGAGTTGTTTGATTGTCTCCTGCATTAGAAAACTTGCCACCAGGGTTCGGAGATGGAACACTGATGTCAAAGTCGTCATTTACAGACGGACTGGAGTTGCTTGGCGATGGTGGTGATGATTGCATGTCCATGACCTCTTTTTCATCTGTTTCCACTTCAAGTGAAAAGGACGTTTGACTCTTCTGGTCCTCATGTGGAGGTTCACTCCCCTGATTTTGTGGATCCTCTGGTTCCTTCCAGATCTCAGACAGGGAGGATCCACATGCCCTCTCCTCTCCTGTTTCCACTTGAGGTGAAAAGGTCGTTTGACTCTTCTGGTCCTCATGTGGAGGTTCACTCTCATGATTTTGTGGAGCTTCTATTTCTTTCCAGATCTCTGACGGGGAGGATCCAAATGCCCTTTCTTCTCCTGTTTCCACTTGAGGTGAAAAGGACATTTGATCCTTCTGGTCCTCATGTGGAGGTTCACTTGCCTGATTTTTTGGAGCTTCTGGTTCTTTCCAGATCTCGGACAGGGAGGATCTACACACCCTCTCCTCTCCACTTGCTCTACAGCAAACACTGCAGTGATTTCTCATGCCAGATGCATGCTCATACTCTCGCCCACATGTCTCACAAGTGTAAGACTTGCTTTGATGGTGTGTTTGTAAATGCAGAACATGCTGGCACCAGTGAGAGCGAAGTTGCTTGCATATTGGACATTTAAAATACACAGGAGTGACGATCTTTCCTTCAACGCCCTGAGAAAACAAGAATCCCTCGATATCAACTTGATTTCCCTCAGCAGAGTCTCGTTTCTCAGAGCAAACTTCAGACGCTTGATGTGAGCGAAACAAAGCAAAGCTCCTGAAGGCTTTTTCACATCTGGCACAGGAGAAAGGCGTGACTCCTGAGTGCATCTCAGAGTGACGTTTAAGCTCCTGCAGCTTGACGAAACCTGTACAACACACGGAGCAAGAATACGGTTTTACAGGCCAGTGAGTCTTTTCATGAACATTCAGACTCGAAGGCTTACAAAATTTTTTCCCACAGACGGAGCAGGTGTGTGGCTTTCCACCGTGTGTTCGTCCATGCATCTTAAACGTTGCTCTGCTGATGAACTCTTTACAACAAATTGAACACCTGAAAGGCTTATTGTGGCTGGAAGTGACTGGAGAGTCAAGACAATCATCCACCTGCTGGTTATGTGCATCTTCAGTCACATTTGAGCTCTTTATGTCTTTCACATGAATAACAAAATGAACAATCAGTTCACCTTTACTTTTAAATTTCTGGTCACAACATGGGCAACAAACCGCAGGTGACTCAGTGTGGATTTTTGAATGCAGGTTGAGTTGGGAAATGTGAGCAAATCTCTTGCCACATGTTGTGCATCTGTAAGGTTTTTCTCCCGTGTGAATGCGCTTGTGTACCGTGAACACTGAGATGTGTCGAAATGAGCGACCGCAAAAGGAGCATTTAAGGGGTTTTTGTGGTTTCAGTTTTTGTGGTAGAGGGTCATAGTTTTTAAGTTTAGACGAGCGTTTGACGCGAGTGTTGGCTGCTTGATCGCTGCTCAGTGGCTGCACAGTGTTTCTTTGTATAACATCGTCATTTTCATCTTTCAGCTTGAGATCGATCATTTCATCATCTGTTAAAGAATTACAGGGATGAAATGAAAAAGGAGACATAGAGGACTCAAAAGATGCATGAATCTGATGTCGCTTTAGCTTCTTTTTTGGATAACATACAGTTTTATTCCTTCGTCTCTTCCTTATTGTTTTCATTTTTGTATTTCCAGCAGAAACAACTGATTCAGCCGGGCTGATTTCATCCTGAAATGGCGATGCCGCCTCTGATGTTAGTTCTGATATTTTGCTTTCATCATGTTCTTGTTTAACAGCATATAAATCCATATTGGCTGTGTGGTGGATTGAAGAGACTGCAGCTTCCATTTTTACAGCTTTTGATGCTTTACCAGACCTAGCAGGTGCTTTTCCTTTCCCACTTTTGCACGTCATCTTTGGTTTGCTGCAGATTTCTTGGTTCACAGGAACTCCTGTATCACTTTCAGGCTGCTCACTAGATTTCTGGTTTGGTAGTCCCATCAATGCCTTCTTCTTTGCTGTTTGTCCAAACTTGTGTTTTGTCATCACCTTGCTCCTGATATTTTCCCTCCCTGTCAATTCTGATTTTGGAGCCTCACATTCAAACTCAAAAGAAACTTTCAGGGCATTTTTCATATCTGATACCACATCTTCCGTCTGTGACGTATCCTCTAATAACACGGCTGCAGAGGATTTTGTCTTGCGTTTGCGGCTCGCTCTTTGATTTCCTCCTAGGCTCTTCTCACTTGATCCTGTTTCTGTGATTTCTGGACTTTCTTTTGTTTGACCTCCAAAAGAAGCAAAGATATGATCTTCAGGTTCTAATTTTACATCTTTGTTATCCTCGACAGTACACAGCTCTGGTTTTACTCTTTTACTTCTCTTACCCTCCTCTTTCACTTTTTCTTGTATGTTTTTATTTAAACTAGTGTTGGCAGGATTTGGAACAATATTAAATCCCTCACTTGAATGATCTGATACAAGTCTCTGCTTTTCTCTTTTAACTTCCCTCTGTCTTTTAGCTTTTATATTTTCTGGCACATTTTCATGCAAAGACGGGGATGTAAGGCCATTTTCAACACTTTGGACTTCACCAGCCACTTTTACATTTTCCTCAACTAAGGCTGCCACTTTTGAACGTCTTCTTCCCACAATACGTTTCTTTTTGCCTTTGAATTTTTTCATATTTTCAGGATTTGCTGCCTCTATTCTGTCAGATATCAGCTGCTCCTCCATCGGCACAATCAGCGTCTCCTCTTGATTTCCGGTTATTTTCACATCTTGTGGATTTTCATTCGGTAGGTTTGTGACGTTGTCTTGAACATTCAGAACTTCATCTAACATATTACCATTTTTCACCACTGCTTCATCCACCACTGGCTCCTTTTTAACTGCCCTTGTGCGCCTGCATTTTGAAACCTGTGAGCGTTTTATATCTTTCAAATAACTAATTAAAATCTCTTCAGGCTGTGCAGTTACTTCCTGAATGATATCATTGACTCCTAAACTGCTAGATGTCACTTTAAGCTGCTTTAATTTCTTGCATTTTGTCTCATTTCTTTGCAGGTTTTCCAAGAAAGTGTTGTCAGGCTCCGGTTTAACCTTCTTCCTTCTCCGTGTTTGCTTCAGCGATTTGCGAGCTGTGTCCAGAGCTTTACCAGTTGTTGATGATCCTAAATTTTCTACATCCTCTTCTGCTTTATTATTGATCTTGTCACCACACGGCAGTTCTCCTTCACTGCCACAAACAGATATCAGTGTGGTGGGTTTCTTGGTATTATCTCTGTAGTCTCTTGGGAGTTTCCTTTTCCTGCATGGTTGAGTTTTTATAGGCGAAATATGTCTCTCATCTGATTCCTTTTTTATATGTATCGGAGGAGAATCCAGCTGATTTAACGTGTGCACTTCACATTTAATATTTAAATCAGGATTCATAGTTTGCTCACTAACTTTGTCTTCTACCGTCTTCTGTTTTCTTTGACCTTTACGTGGTTTCTCAGGATTATCCCCCCTGGTTGTTTCCTCGTTTAACTGTTGCTCTTGACTGAATGTGTCACCCTGAATATCAAAATAATCACTCTCCTCTTTATTAGGGGCATTTAAAGTTATTGTATTCTTAGCTCTCTGTACCGGCCTCTTTTCTTGTCTGCTCTTCTTTGAATCTCTCTTTTTAGTTAATGGCTGAGTCACTGGTTCACAGGCTGGTTCAGTCTTAATATCAGACATCTGCATTAGGAATTCAGCAGCTGCGCATTGGATCATTGCAGGTTCAGATACAGGTACATTCACAGCAGTGTGTTTTTGAGGGTTTTGAAGCTGTGAAGTTGAAATGTCAGTAATTTCTTTCTCAAGGGCTCTTTCATTTTGTTTCTGCAGAGAAATATCTTCTGCTGAAAGCAGCTGAACAGCTTGTTGTCCCTTTTTGCATTTTGGTCTAGATATATGAATTCTCTTTTTCCTGACTTTCTTTAAAGTCTTTGGATGTCTAGTTTTAACCTCAGCGTGTTGAACTTGAAATGATACCTCATCGTTAGGGGAAACACCTGCTGAGTCTTCTGTTTTGATGATGGATTCAGGAGTTACATCCGTAGTTTCAGCAGATTTTAACTTTGAGCCTTGCCTTTCAGTCAACCTTCTCTTAGAAGCTTTTGAAATCACCTCTTTCTTCCTTTTCTTTCCTCTGGACGAAACCAGAGACAGAGATGTTGAAGATGTCGAAGTTGAAAAAGATGCTTTCTTTTTCAACTTCGTTCCAGGTGGATCCTTGCTGTGTATATTTGCAGCTGTTGTGCACAATGCTTCGATTTCATCCTTTTGAGTGACATCTGACACTAATAAACCTTCGCTGACACCCTGTGGCATCATGGCGTTACAATCTGTTAATGTCTGAGGTAAATGTTTTTGTTTGGTTCTCTTTTTAACAGAAGATGTGGGGCTCTTTTTTCTCCGTTTAGAGGTTTGTGTTTTCGATACATCAACACTGGATATCGCTGTAGGGCTCTTCCTTGATATTTCGCTGTTATGACTTGTGATTTTTGTATCTTCTTTGAGAGTCATTGAGCTAACTTTCCTTGCTTTCTTTTGCACTTTTGGTGCCGTTATTAAACTGGAACGCTCTGAGACTTCTCGGTTCAAATCAGGTACATCAAGCAAATTTGTGGATGTACTACAGTCTTCTTTTGCTTGTTTTTTGCTGGTGGAAGGTGTTCTTCTCTTTTTCTTTAATGTTACTTGTGGTGCTGCTGTTTGACCTGGAAATGTCACGTCTGCTGAGACAGCTGGGAAAAAACTTTCTTCATCACAATCACTCCTTCCGACTTCCGGAGATTTTGTGACAATTGTGTTACTGTGAGATGTAACTGAAGATGTGAATGTTTCCTCTTTCTGGTTTAACACTGATGGTTCAGGTTCTGATAAAGGTCCATTTAAATATTTCACCTCTGATGTTTCAATTATCTCTGAATCCCATTCTTTGGCAATTACAAACAGTTTGGCCATTTTCATGAGGGTTTTCTTTTTCAATCGTCGGCCAGATTTGAGTTTCTGCTGCTGCTGCATTTCATGAAGAACCGAGTGATACCGCATTTTCTCCTCCTCACTCTCTACAATCGGTGGAGTCTGATGGGATGTAGTTACACCAACCTTGTCGTTTACAGATTGGCTTTCAGTGTCTGTTCCAAGAGCAGTTGAGTTTCCATGATCATCTCTGACAGCATCGTCTCTACAGCCTGTGTTTTGTGTTTGATTGTCCATCGGGCAGGCTGGATGAGAATCAGCTGCAGGTTTCACCAAATCAGGTACCTCTTCAGCCCTAGTGTTAGACAGTGTTTCAGTGTTTCTTTCCATGTTATTCATTCTGCAATTGAATGAAATGAAAGAAATCAAACACAGAAGATCAGTCAGCATATTTGAAACAAAAACACCCTAAGAAATAATGCTAATGTTCAAACTCACCTCTCCGTCAGTAGTTTTCTAAACAGGATTTGTGAAAACCTTGTGGACTGTGGAAGTGATGCAGTCGTCTCTGTCCTCCATCTTGAGTCTCTTCACGAGTTGTTTACTGTGTTTCAGTCTCAGTATATCAGACGTCCGACCAGCTGCTCTCATCACATCGCTCCACCGGGATGATTAAAGACACCTGATGTCACAGAATAAAACAGAAGAGGATGTATATTTGCACTCAAAACAAAACAACAAAAGTGTTGTCTGCTCCACTGACATGAAGATGCAAAAATTGCCCCTTGGAAAAAAAATTACCCTGGTTGTCCCAGTATCACAAGATCACAAACTTTGCCTCATATCTTTATACACCAGTAATTACACTGCACTCAATGTGTAAGTGAATTGGTCATGCATGATGTTCTGGATTGGGGGTGGACAATGTGATGATACTGTACAAAACAACAGAGATTTTGCTACCGCTTGTACCTTGGTGGCTATTGAATATCTCTGGTTGTTGGCTAGTGTGGGAAATGTTGAAAATCAGCACGCAGGACTGTGTTATCGTAATATTGGATCAAAGAGGCATCCTGGTAGCCAAAGATTAAGGTGCTGCTCAAGTCTGACCTTTGTTGCACGTCATTCCCCTCATTTTCTGTCACCTTTCTACTATTTGCAGTGTAATAAAGGCATAAGTATAGTCCAGAATAATAATTAAAATATGGACGTTAATATTCCATATCACAGTCATGTTAATGTTTTAAACTTTAGGAGGAATGGGTGAAAACAAAAACTATTGATTTCCTTTGCATCCTCCATTCAAAGTCACACAATCGACTCACAGAACAGAGACAATGTGTAAGTTCAGAGATGCTTTGTATTGTTGCTTTAATCAACATTATCTCTACAAAAAGTCACAACACAGTAAATGTGTAATAATTGATTTTCATTATTAAGTTATGCTGCTGATAATCTGATCAAAGTGGCATCATTTATTCCAGTTTAGCTCATTTTTATCTTGTTTTATTTAATTCCGTTAAAATCCTTCTTACATTTGTCATTTTATATTGCCTTGTGTTTCTTTTATATATTATCTTAATATCTTATAAAGTACTTTGAATTGTTGTTAAAAGGTGTGTTACAAATAAACTTGCCTTGTAAAAAGAAGAAACCTGTTTATTTAGCATCAAAAACAGTCACTTAATGATGTCATAATAATGTTACACATGAACACATGAACAGTTCATCTGCTGAGTCAGTGGTTCTCAAACGTTTTCACCTAAAGGACCCCTAACCTGACATAAAGTAGACCACGGACCCCCATCTGATAAGATGGTATAGTAGGAAAGTGTATGAAACCCAAAATAGTCAAACATGCTGTCAATGTGTTACTTATAGAAGGAATTATAGTGAAAATAAATGATTCCCCTTTTTTGCTGGGGACCCTCTGGGACCCCCTCTGGGAACCCTGGGGGTCCCCAGACCTCACTTTGAGAACCACTGTGCTAAAATGTTTCAGCTCAGGAGGTTAAATGTGGGCGTGTGCAGAGATATTTATGTTTATGTTGAATCTGAACACACAGCAATGACTCACAAACCTACAAGCACATCAATAAATGTTGCACACTGTTTAAACACACTGTGTTTGGTGGAGAATCGGCTCTGTGCGCTAAAAACTTGCAGCTAAGACTTCGTGCTACTGTTTTGATTAAACCGGCTGGTTGGACTTTGTTCTTACCGGATTCACAAACCAGAATCAGACGTCTGACGATCCTCAGCTGTAACAGGTTACCTGTCCGCTGCAACAACAAAACATCAGCCGCCTCTCATTAACAGTTTGTGTATAAATGTGCTTCCAGGGTTGTTTTCCTGCAGGAGGAGCCGCAGCATAGCGGAAGCTGACGTCATCGCCTCCCCCTCCTCACTTCAGGTGGTCTTTTCCAACAGTTTGTATTTTTCTGTAATTATTTTTCATAGTCATTTCTAAATAAATAATAAATAAAAAGAGGGTAAATTACACATATTTTTCTAATTCTCTATGACACTATTTAAGCTAAACATTATTCAGTATTTAATTAATAAAGAAAAAAGAAAATAGTAATTACAAACCTCTTTTACTTCTTTCTGATCACTTTAAAGAACCAGTGTGCAAGATTTAGTGGCATCTAGCGGTGAGGTTGCAGATTACAACCAACTGAATACCCCTCCCCTCACCCTCCCCTTCCCAGCGTGTAGGAGAACTTACGATGGCTACAAAACTTGTGAAAAACCAGTGTTTAGTTTGTCCATTCTGGGCTACTGTAGAAACATGGTGGGCTCTGTGGAAGATGACCATGGATGTATTATAATAGCTGGATACCGGGCGAAAATGGCACCTATTCAGTCCAATAAGAATTGCTTGGCTGGCGCATACGCCAAAAAAAGATTCTAGCTTCTGGGTTTGCTTCCGCGTTGTGCGGCCCACTGAATATGCGCAGTAATGTTTCCCCCGCTGGTCCCATCTGTGAATTCCTGCTCAGCCCTCAGACTTTACGTTGTGATGAGGTCATGGATTTTTAAACCGCTTTTGTCAGCTTGAGGAAAGTTTTACAAATATATAAATATATATATAAAATACAAAATTCATAGTAGTCATAATTGACCTTGTTTGCAGTTCGCGGTGTCCTGTCAACAGTTTTACAGGCGTCTCTTTTACAATGGTGGTCGGGAAAAAACGCTTTTTGGCTTATAGGACTTTTTCGCTGCAATACTGCGAGTGGCCACTAGGAAAAATTGGCTGCTGAGCGGCGGCACCCCATCCAGCTCCTATGATATGTCCATTATAAAGACCCGTTCCCTGTGTAAATATAAAGGGCTAATTCCAAGGTAACAAAAACACAACAATTCTTATTTTCAGGCGATTATACACTAATTAAAACATACTTATGAATATTGTATTCCGTTTCTGTCAAGTCCGTAGATAGTTCCGGTAGATGCCACTAAATTCTACACACTGCACCTTAAATAGAGAAGAGATAACTAAAGTAGTCTGTGAAGATTCTCAGTGATCCAGGTCCAAGGAGAGTTGAACTGGGGGCAACTGGACTTAGTCGTAGATACTTGAAACCACAACCAAGTCTAGTTGCCTTCCATTCAACCCTCCTTGGATTACTAAAGTACAGTAAAAAAAAAAATAAAAATACAGCTGTTATCGGCTTCCGTACTAAAGCCATACAAAAAAAGAAAGGAAATCATTTGTACTGTGCCTCGATCACATTTTGAAAAACAAAGTTATTTTTAAAAAAGTCAATATTTGTCTCTGAAACGTAATGTAATAGAAGTATAAAAAAAGGTAAAATAGAAATATGCATGTAAGTACCTTACAATTGTACTAAAGTACAGTACTTGAGTAAATATATATTCTATAAGGAAGTGGCTATTGGTAAGATTCTTCCGTGCAATAGTCTGCTTATTGTTGGTAATGAATTATTACGCATGCGCATCGGTGTTGCTTGAGCATGATCACATGATCAAATTCAAATTGTTTCAAAATGGAGGAACATTTTCGCGGCAGGTGATCTGCCAAGCCTTTCCATTGTTTGGGTTAAAAAATTTTACGTTTGGGCACAAACTACTTGGTCAGTGTTAGGAATAGATCATAGTTTGGGTTTAAACAGCAAAATGCGGTAAAAATGTCCCGTTTAATGGCACTAAAATGTCAGACGTGAAGGTAAAAAAAAGTCCGGTTAGTGTTTTGTTTTTTAAATTGAAAACACGTCATAAACAAATAAACAAGGCACTTTTTAATATGTTACACATAAAAAATCCTTCTGCCTCAGATTGAGCAAGAACAAGACCAAATACAAAAATGGCCCAATTAAACTAAAATACATAAATAACAATAACAAAACAGAAAAATAGGGCTATCTCAAATTAACTTAAACATATCTAGTAATGCAAAAAACTCGGACTTTGTCTTTAAAAAGTTTCAGTGACTTACTCAAGAGTTTTAACTCATTCTTCCAATGGTCCAAGCTGGGTTTAGTCTTAAAGTATCTACATGTATATATATTTATAAAACTTCCCCAATAACAACACAATATCGAGATGTCCGGTTAGTGGTCTACAAGAGGTCATTCACCCGTTCCTACCAATAGAATAAACTACTGTGATGTGAATTGGCGAAGATACCTTGATTGGACTGACAAGTGATGGACTAATGAGTGTCAGGTGTGGCTGATTGCGCAGCTGTGGGACTCTGAAAAGGGGGAAGGGGAGAGCGGGCATTCGTGTGTGTGGAGGTCGGGAGAGCGTGCTGTCCTGCGGTGTGGCTGCGTTCATTCCGGGAGCGGGAGGGTGTCGTTCGCTGCCGTTTAGGGCTGCCGGCGACGAAGACAGGTACGATAGGGGGTTAGTGAGTTCCTGTGTTAGGAGGGGAGGTCTGTTGCCTCCTTTAGTTAGTTAGGGCTGGGGCTTTAGGAGCGCAAGCCGCCGCCGCTGCTCTTCAACCTCGCTGCTGCCTCCGGCACGCCGCCGTTCCCTGCTGCGCCGTCCGACGGAGCCGTGGTTCCCCGGGGAGTTGGACGGTGCCACAAGCTCAGACCCCGGGGGGGGGTCTCGTCGACCACGCAAGTTTAGTATATATTTTAACTTGTATGTATTGTGTATTTGTTGTTGTATTTTATTGCCGTGGGGACAGGAGAGAAGCTGGGTGGGATTGAGTTGGGTTCCGGGTGGGGGGAGGTCTTGTATTGGCTCCACCCTCTTTCTTAAAGTAGACGTGCGACTCCACTGTGTGCATTGTGGTGTGCTCCCAGGCATTTCCTGAAGTTGTGGTGATGTGCTCTTATTCTTGTAGTGTCTTGCATCTTTGGATGGTGGTGTGAAATTTTATAGTGTGGCCAGCCCTGACTCCCCCTCAAGTGGCATAACTATCCTATTTAGTGAAACTCCGAAGCCCCTTCTTTTTATTGGTGTTTACTTAATAAAGATTTCTATTTTTCTTGATACTCTGATGGTCTGGTGTCGATTATTCTGAGGTCTCTGTCATTTATCCCATATAAGTTCTGGTTTCTGTCTGAACTCAGATTTATTACACTGGTGGCAGCGGTGGGATCAATCATTTAAAAATGTCAGAGCCTGAGAATAACGCACCTCAACCTGTTGAGTTAGCCATCAACCAAGATGTCCCTCCTCCTTCAAGTGCTAATGTTGCAACTCCCCGCCCAGTTTTTATGCCAGAGACTTTTACTGGTGCTGGACGAGAATGGTCAGACTGGGCCGAGCAATTTGAGATGGCCGCTGATGTAAACAATTGGGATGAATCATTAAGATTAAAATTTATGAGTCTCTTATTGTCTGGCCGAGCCCGTGAGGTTTACAGTGGGTTATCAGCAGCAGCTAAAACTAATTATACCTTGTTGAAAGATGCTATGGGGAGGTGTCTGGATCCCTGTGATAGTGATGATTGGAACAGGGCTAGCTTCTCCTCACGAAGGAGGCTTCATAATGAGACTGTCCGTGAATTTGGTATCGCTTTGCGCCGGCTGGTCGCTAGAGCCTACCCCTCTGCAGACCTCAATACTCAAGACTTATTGGCAAGGGACCATTTTATCACTCATGTGGGCAGTGGAGATTTGCGTATTGGCCTTCGCAGTGCCAAACCTGTAACATTAGAGGCTGCAATAAATTTGGCTTCCGAACTTGAGCTCATTAGAGGCCTGGAAAATAGCCATTTAGCTCAAGATGCTAAGGTTCGGGGGATTTCAGAACAGAAGTCTAAAGGTGATGAGCAGATAGAAACTTTGCTTGGGGTGGTGGAAGGGTTAAGGCAGGAGGTCAAGTCTTTGCAGGCTACTGTACAGGTTTTAAAATCAAACCCTGTACGTCCTGCCCCAGTTACATCAACCCCTTTACCCCAGCCAGCTAACACATATGGCAATACTACAGCTAAACGAGAGACTATGGAGCTGGGAGGGAGATGTTGGGAGTGTGGATGTAACCGGCACATACGTCGCAACTGTCCTTATTTGCAGGGAAACTAGAGGGGGCGTGCACAGAGGGCCCAATGCCCGCCCCCTCTTCATCGGTATCTACTAGGGCCCTTGAGGAGGCTACAGGAGGCTCTGGCTATCTTGCAGCCAAGATCGGTGGGTCCAGTCGTCATGTGTTGGTTGATACTGGAGCCACACGCTCTGTTATACCTAAGCAGATTTGGCTTTCTATTACTAAGGGAGGATCTGACTTACAAAAATATGTTGGGGATGCAAGAGCAGCAAATGGTGGGGCGATGGAGGTTCTTGGGGGCTGGCAGACAGTATGTCAATTTGATTCTTTGGCCTTGGTTGCTGATTTTTTGGTGTCTGACGTACCATCTGAAGAAATTCTTCTTGGCTTTGACTTTCTGTCCAGATATGGTGCCGTGGTTGACCTTGGTGAGAAAACTTGCCGGATAATGGGGAAGACATTCCCCCTTGTAGATCTTAACCCAACATCACAGCCCCAAACTGTTGTTGTTCAGAATGATACAGTAGTACCACCACGGAGTGAGGCCATAATTTCAGGTATGGTCCAAAGTGCATGGGGGGACTATGCAGAGGGGATGTTGGAACCCACCTCAGCCCTGTCTAAACACTGTGACCTATTGGTAGCCCGTGTGGTTTGTAAGGTGGAGAAGGGGACACTGCCAGTACGGGTTATTAATGTGACTAGTGATGCTTTACCACTGAAAAAGGGCATGAAAGTGGGTACGCTCTTTACTGACATAGAGGTTGATGAGGTGGGAGGATGTACCGGGGAAGGGGGTGACGCCTTACAATCCTGGACAGTCGACAGCCTCATGAGTCAATTTGGGGTGGGGGATAAGGGTCTCTCCGTTGAACAAACCGAGGCAGTAAAACAGTTATTGCACCGGAATCTCTCTGTCTTTAGCCGGGGTGAAACTGATTTGGGCAGAACTCATTTGACAATGCATGAAATTGATACAGGTGAGGCCAAGCCTATCAAGTTGCCTCCACGAAGGGTCCCGCTCCATTTGCAGCAGGAGGTAGCAGATGGTCTGAAACAAATGCTTGACAGCGGCATCATTCGGCCATCTTGTAGTCCCTGGGCAGCCCCTGTAGTTCTGGTGCGGAAGAAAGGGGGTGGGCTCCGTTTTTGTGTTGACTACAGAAAACTTAATGATGTCACTAGTAAGGATGCATATCCTCTTCCCAGGATAGATGATGCTCTCGACAGCTTAAGCCATGCCTGCTGGTTTTCCACTCTCGATCTAGCTAGTGGTTACTGGCAGGTGGAAGTTGACCCTAAGGATCGCTATAAAACTGCTTTCATAACACGTCAGGGGTTGTTTGAATTCAATGTTTTGAGTTTTGGCCTCTGCAATGCGCCCAGTACATTTCAAAGATTAATGGATTTAATCCTTGCAGACTTGCAGTGGACAACTTGTCTAGTGTATTTGGATGACATTATTGTGTTTGGGCGCACATTTCAAGAACATCTGGCTCGTCTTGATGAGGTGCTTGTAAAACTTCAGCAGGCCAACTTGAAAATTAAACCCTCTAAATGTAATCTGTTCTCTACTCAGGTTCATTATTTAGGGCATGTCATCTCTGCTGAAGGGGTGATGGCGGACCCTGCTAAGGTAGCTGCAGTGAGGGAGTGGCCCGTTCCAAGAAACCAGACGGAGGTCCAGAGTTTTGTAGGGCTAGCCTCCTACTATAGGCGTTTTGTGAAGGGCTTTGCTGATATCGCTCGTCCTTTACATCAGCTGGCGGAGAAAGGAAAGCGTTTTCAATGGACTGAAGATTGTCAACGAGCATTTGATCAGCTAAAAGCCAGCCTTATTACTGCGCCTGTGTTGGCGTATCCAGACCCAAACAAAACATTCATCTTAGACACTGATGCCAGTGATGTGGGAATTGGCGCAGTGCTATCTCAAGAATGGGGGGGGCATGAACGAGTTGTTGCATATGCCAGCAGGGCGCTTACTAAGCAAGAGCGTAAATATGCTACCACAAAAAAAGAGCTTTTGAGCATGGTCATGTTTACTAAACATTTCAAACATTACCTGTTAGGTAAGGAGTTTGTGTTACGTACTGACCATAATTCCTTGCGGTGGTTACATAATTTCCAGGGGCTGGAGGGGCAGCTAGCTCGCTGGGTGGAACAACTTGCTAATTTCCAATATAAGATCGTACATCGGCCAGGCAAACTTCATGCAAATGCTGATGCTCTTTCAAGGTTGCCTGCCTTCGGTGATGGGGGAGGACAGGGTCAGGAGTTGCCAGCCAGTAAAGAGACAAGCAAGGAGATCTCGAAAGTGTGTGCTGTACAGGAAATCCCTCACGGTCCCCCTAGCGAAGCGAGGGAGATAGATGAGCTAGCCCAAGCCCAAATGGATGACAGAGAGCTACGGCAGATTATAGACTGTAAAAAGCAGGCAGATGAGTGTCATATGCCAGATGACCCTGAATTACATAAGTATGCTCCTGTTTGGAGTCAACTGCATGTGCAAGGATCTAGGTTGGTGCGGATCCCCCCTGCCCATTCTGACGCTGCTTCCCAAACACAGGTGGTCCTCCCTTGTTCTTTGATACCTAAGGTTTTGGCACAGCTACACAATGACGCCACAGGGGGTCATTTGGGGGTGCATAAGTTACAAGGGAAGGTAAAGGACCGTTTTTATTGGCCAGGATGGTTTGGGGATGTTAAGAGATGGGTGAAAGAGTGTGTAGATTGTTCCTCCCGCAAGACCCAGGGTAAGCTTCCATGTGCTCCGTTGCAGCCATCAGTTACATCAAGACCTTTTGAACGGGTGGCACTGGATATCCTTGGCCCTCTTCCAGAAACCCCTTGTAAGAATAAGTATATCCTAGTGATAGGGGACTATTTTTCAAAGTGGACTGAGGCCTTCCCTCTTCCTAATCAGGAAGCTAGCACTATTGCTAAAGTGCTGACAGAGGAGTGGGTGTGTCGTTTTGGGGTTCCCCGTAGTATCCATTCAGATCAAGGCAGAAATTTTGAGTCTACTTTGTTCAGGGAGGTGTGTAGGCTTTTGCATATTCACAAGTCTCGTACATCCCCTTATCATGCCCAGTCAGATGGCCTCATAGAGCGTTTTAACCGTACCCTGTTGTCCATGCTGTCGTTGTTTGTAGAGGACAACCAGTTAAACTGGGACACTCTGTTGCCTTATGTGATGTTGGCATATCGGAGTAGTGTTCATGCCAGTACTGCATTCACTCCTTATAAAGTCTTGTTTGGGCAAGAAATTGTTCTGCCTATTGACATCATGTTAAACCTAGACACCCAGGAACATTTTTCTTCTGTTAATGACTATGTATCCAGGATGAGAGAGACACTTTCGACAGTTGTAGAGGCAGTAAGAAGACATCAGTCCAGGGCCTCAGAGAAACAGAAAAATTCTTATGATTTCAGGGCCAATTTTCAGTATTACTCTGAGGGAGAGTTAGTCTGGGTGCAGAACAAGGCTAGGAAGAGAGGGCTGTGTCCCAAGTTACAGAGGAGGTATAAAGGCCCTTTTAGGGTGGTCGAAAGAGTGACAGATGTGCTCTATAGACTAATGTCAGTGGAGGGAGGCCCTGAGTGTGTTGTGCATTTCAACCGGCTTAAGCCCTATAATTCTTCTTTGGCAGTGACCAGTGATCCAGTGTCCAGGAGGGCTGACGGACTCGACAGACCCGACATTCAGCTGACCAGACCTAGACGACAGCGTTCAGAGGTCCGGTTTGGTGCGGGCTGGGTCCATCATCGCCGCCCAGCTGACCTGGGGACATCGGAAGGAGAGAGGTTGCCACTAAGGGATCATGCGGCTCAAGGCTACGTGTCTTCTGGAGCGGGAGGAACACAGAGGATCCCTCTAAAAAACTGCTCTGATTCCCCCGCATCTGTGGGCCCTTCCCCTGAGGATGCACCTGCAGCCTGCTCCAGTCAAGAGGAGAGGCCAGAGTCCAACGGTCAGGGGAGTTCCGGTGGTCGCCCCCTACGTCACCGGAGGCCACCTGTTTGGTCGCAAGATTACCAGATGATAGTGCAGTGACTCGGGGACGAGTCTTTTTCATTAGGAGAGGGGAAAGTGTGATGTGAATTGGCGAAGATACCTTGATTGGACTGACAAGTGATGGACTAATGAGTGTCAGGTGTGGCTGATTGCGCAGCTGTGGGACTCTGAAAAGGGGGAAGGGGAGAGCGGGCATTCGTGTGTGTGGAGGTCGGGAGAGCGTGCTGTCCTGCGGTGTGGCTGCGTTCATTCCGGGAGCGGGAGGGTGTCGTTCGCTGCCGTTTAGGGCTGCCGGCGACGAAGACAGGTACGATAGGGGGTTAGTGAGTTCCTGTGTTAGGAGGGGAGGTCTGTTGCCTCCTTTAGTTAGTTAGGGCTGGGGCTTTAGGAGCGCAAGCCGCCGCCGCTGCTCTTCAACCTCGCTGCTGCCTCCGGCACGCCGCCGTTCCCTGCTGCGCCGTCCGACGGAGCCGTGGTTCCCCGGGGAGTTGGACGGTGCCACAAGCTCAGACCCCGGGGGGGGGTCTCGTCGACCACGCAAGTTTAGTATATATTTTAACTTGTATGTATTGTGTATTTGTTGTTGTATTTTATTGCCGTGGGGACAGGAGAGAAGCTGGGTGGGATTGAGTTGGGTTCCGGGTGGGGGGAGGTCTTGTATTGGCTCCACCCTCTTTCTTAAAGTAGACGTGCGACTCCACTGTGTGCATTGTGGTGTGCTCCCAGGCATTTCCTGAAGTTGTGGTGATGTGCTCTTATTCTTGTAGTGTCTTGCATCTTTGGATGGTGGTGTGAAATTTTATAGTGTGGCCAGCCCTGACTCCCCCTCAAGTGGCATAACTATCCTATTTAGTGAAACTCCGAAGCCCCTTCTTTTTATTGGTGTTTACTTAATAAAGATTTCTATTTTTCTTGATACTCTGATGGTCTGGTGTCGATTATTCTGAGGTCTCTGTCATTTATCCCATATAAGTTCTGGTTTCTGTCTGAACTCAGATTTATTACACTACCATCAGCACGGAAAACCAGTCGGTACCAACAGCCTGTCGACTACTGGCACAGCACAGAATCCAGTTAGGGTCAATAGCCAGTGCCTATTTACTATATAGCTAGTATATATAAAGGATATGATTACTATGATTATTGTTTATTTACTTTATTAGCTAGAGCAGCGATTTTGTTGTTATTTTCTAAAATGTTAATAAAGACTTTTCTACATTAGTAAATCTGCACACAGTCTGTGCATTATAATTCATCGCTCTAACCTTATGAATTACTACTTTTCTAACGTACAAATCATTTTTAGAATATTGTTTTTTGCACCACATCCACAGAAAGAAATAAAAAGAAAAAAACAACAAAATTTAATCCGCGTTATTTATTTGGGCATCTATATAGTCTATAAAAATGTACATCAAAAATCGTCTGTTTTCGTTTTTCCTAAAAACACTTAACATGGATAAAATTCGTACTAACACAGTTTTTATTTGTCAAGGTTTTGTTTGCTTTCACTTGAAGCTTTTTTTCATTTCTTCTTTTCCAACTTTATTGACCAAATCTTTAAATACACGACGCACAGAAATAATGCACGAATACAAGAAAACCATCACACAAAACAAACAGTCGTACAAATCCATCCATAAAGGACATAGAACAACATAAAAGGCACAAGAATAGAATAATATATTTTTCTTTTGTAAAAAACAACAAAAACAACAAAGAAATAAGATTACTGAATACAATAAATAAGCTAATAAATGTACGTTTGTGGAAACAAAATTTAGCCATCAAAATATAAAAATTGACAATGTGCTTGCACGTGAAGCTACGGCACGGTGAAACCGAACTTCGCCAGACGTCATTTTAACAGCCAATCATATTCCTTCATACTTCCCTTCCAGCCAATCAAACGAACCCTTACATGGGGCTGAAACTGTGCTACACTGTCGCTGTTCAGTGTTGTCATTTCCAAACATGTCCATCATGTTTACAGGAGATACATTTTCTGTTTTATTGTGATCGTCGGTTTGCGTCACGATGAGCAGCATTTGCAGAGAAGTCGTCACTCTTCAGTTGGGACATTATTCAAACTTTGTCGGGACTCACTGGTGGAATTTACAGGTGAGAAACGTTAGCGGCGGCTAATGCTAAGCTAGCTAGCTAGCCGCTGTTAGCTTTGCATGTGTTGTCAAACTTGTGAGACTTGCAGGCTGTTTCTGCTCTCATCTGTCCTGCTAGCGGCAACATGGATGTGCATGTTGTCATTTCAACAGACAGAGGAGATGCGGTATAATCGAGCCAACGGAGGAAACAGCAAAGATAAACGTTAAAGCTGCTAATGATCAAGTTTCAAGTCATTGTTGGTGGTCAGAAAATGTGATATTTTTTACATGGAGATTCTCGAGGACAATTAATCAGATAACTTAAACACTAAATGAGCTACTGAATCAATAACGGAGATGTTCAAGTCCAGAAGTAAAACAACTGAATCCCTCATTATTGTTGAGTCATAGCTTGGTTTCTGCTTGTCTATATGTATCCAGATACTAATTGGATTTCAGCTGATCATAATAACATTAAAGCTTCCTTTGTTCTTCATTGTTTGAGGGCTTCAGTCTTCCTCATAGGACACCTGGCCAGGAGCATTTTAACATTTGTGGTAAAAAAAACCTCCTCATTACTAGCAATGAGGCTCTAATAGATTAATAATAATAATCTAATAGCTATTTGAACTGAAACAATGAAGTCAGTTAATCGATTCGTCAAATGACAAAGTTATTATTTCCACGATTGCTTAAAAAGGATTTGCTGCTGTTTCCGTTTTATTTCATTGTAAATTAAGTAGCTTTGGGCTCTGGGAAATTTTGATGGTCAACTACTTTCTGATATTTTATAAACTAAACTATTACGGGATTAATCAAGAAAATAATTTATACTGTAAATCAAGGGTGAAAATACAGACGGGTGACAAATTAAAAAACCTAAATAAATGAGTGGAGAAACATAACGAATGCAGATGCTTCCACACAGGTGCACTGCATGATACAATAAAGCAGTTAACATCCAATCATGCTCTGTAGTTTGTATAAAAATGCTGAGCAGGCCCAGTTGATTCTGATTTTGTATCAAGATGGCGAGAGGAAATGATCTAAGTGACTTTGAAAGAGGTTTCATTGTTGGGGCACGGATGGCATGAGCTTCAATCACAAAGACTGCTCAGCTGGCTCGTGTTTCAATAGGTACAGTGACTAAAGTGACATCTGTAAATAGGGCTGGAAATTGTGGTCGACAGCGCATGTGACTGTGATGCTCGTGCATTCGTGTGATATGTAAGGAAAAACAGAAAAGCAACTCTTCTTGACCCCTACAGTGAGGGGGTCTGGTGGCTCTGTTATGCTGTTGGGGGCATTTTGCTGGCATTGTTTGGGTCCATTTGTCCCCTTAGAGGGAAGGGTCACTGCAAATCATACAAAGTTGTTCTGAGTGATCTCTAATGATGAAACATTTCTATCCTGATGGGAGTGGTCCCTTCCAGGATGACAATGCAATGAGTATGAAAGTGATGTGAATCATATGCTATGACCTTTGCAGTCGCCAGATCTCAACCCAGTTGAATGCCTATGGGACATTTTGGACTGATGTGTTAGACAGTGTGCTCCACCACCACCATCAAAACACCAAATGAGGGAATATCTTTTGGAAGAATGGTGTTCATCCCTCCAGTAGAGTTCAGAGACTTGTAGAATCAATGCCAAGGTGTATTGAAGCTGTTCTGGTGGTCCAACACCTTACTAAGACACTTTATGTTGGTTTTTACTTTAATTTCCCATCTGTATTTTCCCGTCTGTATTGTTACTTGCAGTTCTAATAAATAATAATATATTATTAATTATAATTATTAAGTAGTTTAAAGAATCAATTTAAATGACCAAATCTCTACAGAAGAGGGCAAAGAATTCTCTATTTATCTGAAATTGACTGCATGAAACACAATTAAAACATTTTCATAGACTCCATATTACACCTTCAATATTATACAAATTAAATTCCCAGCGTAAGTTATACACTGCATCCTACATACAATACCAAGTAAAAGTTTGGACATAATTTAAGTGTTAAATCAAACCTCAACATGTCTTGAAGTTAAGATTTATACTTGGGGTCATTTGTAAATTGGCAAAAAAAGTTTTTTTGTTGTTGAGTTTTGTATCATTTTGGCTTCATAGTCTGTGACAGATAAATGAAGGCGGGTTTGTCTCTGTTTGCAGGATGCATCTTTATCATACGACCCAGAGACGCCGCTAGGTGAAATCCAGAGCGATGTCGTGTTTCGTGAGGGACAGACTCTCGGCGGGCACGTCACCTACACACCTCGCCTCATTGCCATGGACCTCAAAGGTGACTTGTTGTTTTATTCATGCTGGGAACATCTTCTGTGCTGGTGTGACTTTATTTTTGGCTGCATGTCTGACTTGTGTATGATGCTGACGTGAGCAACCTGCTCTACCTGTTACTGTCTTTGTATTACAGGAAGTCTTCGGACTCTGCGACAGGAGGGAAGTCTGTATGATGCCAGCAAAGATCCCTCTGCTGTCACATGGTAAATGAGAGATTAACACACAATATTTCATTACAATAAATCTATTGTGTAAAGGAGGCTGCTGTGCAAACACCAGAGTGTTTTCACAGAAAAGACCAAAATCTGTTGGGCTCTTAAAGCCATGAACACAAGCACTAAATCCATTACATGTACGGAAACATCTCATGTTAAAATGTGCTCCATCTGGCAGGGATGGGAGTCTAATGATGCATAAAGAAAGTCCTCCTGCAAAGAACTCCTTTCTTGAAGATCTGGACAAGCTGGATGTGAGTATTTGTGGTGGGAATTAAACTGAGAAGCACCTTTTAATAATATAGAAACAGCAACATTTCTCACAGCCTGAGCCCAAAGACAACTGGCTAGAGCTGTTTTCTAAATGAACAGTCTTTATTTTCCTAGTAATGTACATTAAAATAAATTGATCCAGTTCATTATTGCTTTTAATGAACTGATAGTTGATTCTGGTTTTGTTTTATACTTTCATACCAGCCAATTCAGAAGAAGGTATGTACTTAATGATGATAGGTTACTTGTATAATTGCAAACAGAAGTTTGGCTTCCAAAAAGCAGAGCAGCTTCATCCTATTAGTCTCTGTAAATTCATGTTGTCATTTCATTTTGATTGGTGAGGAAGCAGCTAAGAAACAAGCTGCTTTTCAAAATGCGCACTTCTGCTTAGTATCGCCGCTTGGTAGAAACGCTGTCATACAGTTAAGTGCCTCATCCTGACAGTGGTCTTTATCTCTAGAAGGGGGAGATACTGGCCGAGGCGGATTTTCTCTCCAGCTCACAGCCTCGCTGCTCAGGTAAGCAAAACCTGACCGAACAGCACTGATCACACTTGTCATTAGGAACAGGATTTTATGGCAGTTAAACCCAGCAGTGACCGCTAATCTTTCTCACACTGGAAACTCTCCCAGTAGCAGATTCAGTGAGCGTGGACACGGTTAACAGCCGGCTAGATCGCATCCAGAAGGGCTACAGGCTGGAGGGAAGCGTGAAGGTGTGGTCTGACTTTCTCAGGATCCACCTGCATCCTCGCACCATCTCCGTCATCCACCAGTACAACCACGACGGGTAAAGTGCAGTAACAGACACTGTGTTGGGCAGAATGAGGGAAAGCTTTGGGATTTCCCTTCATGCTAGTCTGGAAAAAAAACTGATTCATGTGAAATAGTTTCATTCCAAAATTACATTTCCATGTATGAAATGTTCATGTTTTACAAAATGATGATGGCAAAGCATGCTGTAGGTCATAATCCAAATAAAGAGGGTAAAATCATCTGGTACTAAAGACCAGCCAGTAGCAGACTGACAGTGCAGTACCTGCTTTTAGCCATTAGATGTCAGACTTTAGATAGTTTTAATGCCTACTGTACACTCAAAGACTTTGAAAAGTCTTTTTAAAGACTTAAGTCGAAACCCTCTCACATCTAAAAACAATACGTCATCATTTAAGACTGCGGGTCTTGCAGCGTCACTATTTGCAAGACTGCAGCTAGATTCCCATTTGAGATTATTCCCCATCTTGTTCCTGGTGGAAATTTACTGGAAGAAAAACTGCTGAATAATAATGGAGCAGAAACAGAAGCAGCTTTTGGCCACAGCTGCAGCGGTTTATTCTGAAAAACCTGCCAAAAAGAAAAAGAGACGACACCGCGACCTGGTTGAGAGAACGGGGACAGCAAGGATGCCTGGACTCCCCGGAGTCTCCGCCATGTTTACCTTCTACCCGGTTCGGCGCTTCCTGTTTGGCGCTGGAGAGTGCACACCTGTTGGTTGTTGACAATGCTCATGTCATTGAACTTCACTATTTACATGAGCCAAGACTAACAACTTCAGTTAATGTTAAACATGTTTGATTTTATCAGAACATCAAGACATGAAAAAGACTGACTCCATACAGCTCTCACTGAGTTTTATGACCACCTTTTATTCAGACATTAAAAACGTGTCTGCGACAGTGAAAAGCTTCAAAAGTCATTTGGTGTAAAGCAGACATAAAGTAATCAACCCTGAATCACAGATTTTTTTCTGTGGTTTGAATATTTGAAGCTTGTTGCACTTCAGGCTGTATCCCAAGTGATGTCACAGCAGATATTTGCCTTTCACAGCATGCTTTGACATGCTGGCTTGCAGCCATAAGTGTTCAAAATATGGATTTGCTTTTGTTATATTAAACACATGTTTTTGTGCTTTCGTGGTCACTCAGGGAGGCTCACCGTCTGGAGGCTTTTGGCCAGGGAGAAGCTCTCCTGCAGGGGTCGGTGCTCGAGGATCTGGAGGACAAACTACACTTCTTCATAGAGGAGTGTGATTATCTTCAGGTAAGTCTGCTCCTCAGCTCTTATCGTTCTTTTTTTTTATCCTGCAAAAATGTTTTTTTTATTGTGTTGTATTAAAATATGCAGGATAACTCCAGGTATTTCAGTAAGTTAGTTAAATTTGCCACTTATTAATGCTCAAAAATCTGATTTTACAGTTTTAAAACTCACTGATGTACTTTATTCTTTACTGCTGACCCAGTTTCATTCAGTTTCTCTTCACCATCTTATTCACTTCTTTTGTTCCTTACCTTCCGTGTCATATCCCTCATCTCTGTCTGCATCCTGTTTTTCCTCTCAGGGTTTCCAGGTGTTGTGTGACTTCGCCGATGGTTTCGCTGGTTTGGGGTCAAAAGTCACAGAAATGCTACAGGACTGTTACGGTGGGAGAGGCATCCTAACCTGGGGGCTGGCACCTGTCAGTCACCCAAACTCAGTGAGTCACACACTCAGACTCCGTGTCTCTGAGGCTGTTTTAATCTTTTAGAGGTTTTTGTTTAAGTAGATGTTTTGTGAGTGGGGTTTCTGTACTTACGGCGTTATTTCTGTTCAACCAGACTCCGATGAAGGATCTCTACCGTCTGTTAAACTGCACATTAGGGACGGTGAGCATGGCCAGTCACAGCTCTTTCTTCTGTCCGTTGACCCTGCGTGGTGGACTGGGCAGACGACCCTCCTCTCCTGTAGCCTTTCCTCACCTAAATTATGATGTGAGTCTTTTAGCCTTTTTTAAAAAAAATGTTTAATGATGATGTTTGGAGGCTTTTTAACACTTTTTAAAACCTGTGAATGTTTATATGTCTTTGTTTTAAATGTCTTTATTCAACTTTTTCCTTTTCTCCAAATTTTAAGCTTAGATATGAGAGGATCTTTTAACTTTTACACATATGTTTATGCATGTTATGTCACTGGCTGATGATATGTTTGTCTTTCCCCGCTGTGCCAGCCCTCACTGTGGTACCACTCCAGCTCCGTCCTGGCGTTGGCCCTGGACGCGCTCACTGTGCCGTACAGGCTGAGAAACAACAGCGTCCCCATGTGGCAGGTCGCAGACGCACTGACCATGTCGGGGAGAAAGGTGACTCCGGTGTTCATATTTGCATTCCTGTTTTGCGTACTTGATTTTTGCAAGATAAGTTGATAGTGAACATAAATATTCTTTGTTTTTCTTATCTTGGACTACTGAAATCTGTTTTATGATTTTGATGATTTCCTTCACAAGCTACGTATGTGGTTTAAATTCTAGGTGGTGGCTGCTTATGGTGCCGTCCCCTTTCCCATGATGCATGGCGGCTCTCTCCCTGACGCCCTGAGTGCCTGTGCGGATTCGTTGCCATGGAAACCTCTATCAACGTGCTCAGAACCAGGCGACGGTCGATGCTACGGCCAGTGGGCCACACTCAAAGGCTTTGAAGGCCAGAGAATGATCAGGTGAGACATCTTGAATTATCTTAGAGTACTATGCTTTCTCTGATATATAAAACCATCTACAGTATCAACATGGGAGGGAAAAATTGATCAGAAAGTCAAGGGTGATCATTTTTCAACCGTTAGAGTTGCATTAAATCTGGTTGGTTGTCTAATCGATGGTGATGCAAGTAAAGATACCAAGTTGCAGTTATTTGTCTGCTCTAGTCACCCAGGAAGAATATGACTTGTATAGAAACATCGGCCCAATTAATCATCTCCGACAAGTTGCTTAAATGCTGTGATGTTCTTCCCACCAGCTCTTTGGCTCCAGGGACGCAGCCCCCGACTCCTCTGCACAGCCTCTACAGCGGGGAAGACGTCCTGGCATCGTACATCAGATCTTTCTACCCTACAGCTCCTCTGTGAGTCCCTACGCCGACACATGCCGCGAACCAACAAACGTTTTTACTCGGTTGTATTTTAACCCGCTGTTGCTCTCCTCTGTCGTCACCCCCCCTCCCCTTCCCTCCCCTCTCAGGGCTCTGCAGCTGGTGTCCACTCCCAGTAAGCTGACCCCACCTTTCCCTCAGATGTTCAGCCAGTCCCTCTGTGCTCAGGGCTTCCTGGAGAGCCAATCCCCTCCGCCTGGCTGTGAGTACATTTCTATTTTCTCTTCCATCCTGCAGCTGTTTTCTCCATTTTTTTTTTTTTTTTTTTTTTACATGACTGTGAATTAAACTTTGTCTTTGCAGCTCTGGCCCCCGCAGTCTCCTCTGTACCCGTTATGACTTCCCTCCAGTCGGGGCCCGCGCTCGACCCGTGGCTGTCGGAGCTGCACCGCGGCGCCAGCTCTTTCGACATCCGCCGCGTGGCCCCAAGCTTTCTGTCCCAGGGGCCTGAAATGGCGGACTACCAGGAGGCTCTAGAGCAGCTGCGCCTTCTGGCCCGGTGTTACCGAGATGACAGCAGCGGTGTGATGCGTTCTTCCTCTGAAGAGGATGACGATGACTGACACTGACAGTCTCGGTCCATGATCTGGAGACACTAATGTCTACTAATCTGACAGGAATCAGTCTGCTTTGTTTACCAGCCTGCATGCACTCAAACACACACACAGGCAGATGAGAAGGAGCTGCGTCTTTCTGAAGGACCAGGACTGGATCACGTGGTGACAGAAAGAAGTTAACGGTTTTACACCTTGTAGGTTGAAAAATAATAATAATAATACTGATAAAACTCTGCTGCAAATGAGGGAATATTAATAAGTTTGAGAAAGAATTACAAATGTAGTATTCATATGATGGATGCAAATGTATGGACTGTTGTTACATTTCCTTAAATGACTTTGTCTGTAATTAAATGTATTTTATACAAAATGTAAACTATAAATGCACCGTTTTACAGAAAGCGATGTAGTTGTTGCATCTCTGTGCTAAGCAGGTAGCAGTGACTGCTGACCTTTGGTTCAGTTTAAAGAGTGACATGTTGTCATGGAAAAGGGGACTCCCCCCCCCCCCCCCTAACACGGCTGAAAGATGAAGCTGAGACCGCAGCACAAAGTTTAGTGGTTAAACAGTCACATGATCAGTCTGGATGAGGATTAGGAAACAGCCTTCAGTCTCGTGCTGTGGTTCAATGCTGCACGCTTTTGCTAAGCAGGTTTTGAGTAACTGTGTTCATACTTGTAACAAAATTAAGAATACTCAAAGTGTCAGTATGCATACTTGAACACACAAGTGCTCCTCATAGACACTATTGTCTCATAATGCAACGCACAAAGGAAATTGAAGATTACAATAAACTGCAATTTTTTTCAAAAACTTTACCAAAATTGCATTCAGTTTCCTGTCAACTATTAGTTTTAGCTCCAGGCTGAACTTAGTTAACCAGCATAGTCGAGTTGACACAAACCAGTGCTTTAGCATCGCATACTTTGGTTTTATGTAAAGATGCCTTATGATTAGGATGATAGTTTATTACAGAAGCGAGATTCTCCCCATCTGCAGGTGGAAACCTTGGAGGAGCTACTCTGAAAGTATTTGCTTTTCACCATTTCAGATCTGCCATAATAAATCTGTTTCAGAGAAGTGTACGTGGAAAGTTGGATTTTTCTGTGATGTACACTATCAGGAGTCATGACAACATACCTAAACCAGGATGCACACAAGCACAAACTAATAAAAAAAAAAAAAAAGGCAAGCAAGAAACAAACTTTCCTGATGAATATTTTGATCTCAGAAACCTGTGTAGATGGACGTTTGCTCCATTCTTCCTACAGAAGAACTGAAATATCCAAAATTATAAAATCACTTAAATATAAACAAAACAAATCCAAATGAGAAATCCAGAACAGGCAATTTTTAATTTCAAATAAAATGGTACAAGGTTTTCACAAAGGTGAAATGTTACAACATATTCCCACCCAGCAAATAGACAACAGTATGCTTCTACATTTGATTTAAAAAAGGCTAAGACACATACCATACCATCATTTAAACTTATAAAACTGAGATTGCACCCTGTTATTTTACAAACACCTCCGTAAGAGACAGCTCTAATGAAAAAATATGTTGAGTAAAAGTCAAATGAAATGGAGAAGCATGTGCATAAAAGACATTGAGCACGAGTGCCTGGTACTCTACAGCTATTTATCAAAAAACAGGGGGCAGGGATAGTGTTGTGGGGTCCGGGGAATGTAAAAGGGGGACCGGGGGAGACACTGGGATAAGGGCTCATGATAAACAGTCCAAAATCAGAACTAGGAGCGAGAACGGGAGCGAGAGCGAGACGGGGAGCGGGATTTGGAGTGGGACTCTGAGCGGGAAGCGGATCGGGAGTGGGAGCGGGCTTTGGCGGGTGAGGGGGAACGGGATTTAGATTTGGACTTCGATTTAGACCTGGCTCTGGATTTGGATTCAGCAGGGGAGCGGGAACGGGAGCGAGAGCCCCTTTCCGGCTCGCCTCCCTCGTCGTCGCTTTTGGGCTGCTCGCGACCCTTTGAGCCGGATTTCCTGGAACGATCCTTGATTCCCGATCTAGAACGAGATCTGGAACGAGAGCGAGATCTGGACCTGGAATCATCCTTCTTGGTCTTCTTCCCTTCTTTCTTGCTCTTTTTGCTCTTAGGGCTGCGGCTCCTGCTGCGGTCTTTGCTCTTCTGAGCGCCGTTGCTGCGCTCCTCTTCCTCCTTCTTGTTCTTGCCCTTATTCTTCTTGCTACGGGATCGGCTGCGGGAACGGGAAGCCGCCCTGTGGAGGGAAAAAAAAAGATCAAATTAGCTTTCTCATTGTAAAACTCTGAACAGGACATGGGAACTGTTTCCACTAGAGCATAGAGCAGCAAGTTTATGACAGTGGCATCTTGTGCTTTCAGATTACAAAACTTTGAGAACAGTTGAGAAGAGTCGTCTCTTAAAGCTGCATAAATAAACTTACACAAAGCATAAAAGGTGCACTGGTGCTTCCAATAAACAAGTGTTTATTTTACCGCTAACTGGTTCTGAAGTGTCAATATCTGAATGTGTTTTCATAGGATTCAATCAAAGACTGCCAGCTGCTGCTGTTCATACACAATAAAGTGATCCACACTACTGTCACTGTATGTACACACGGCCACTTAGGAAGCAATTAAACCGCAGTTTTATGAATGTAACAGCGGCACAGAGGAAGCGCACTGTTGACTGTCTGTCCTTTATGGACATAAGGACCTTTAAAGCTTCACAACTAATAAAACAAGCACAGGATGACATGAAGTCAGAAGCCTAAAACACTGGTTTAGTTACACTACAAGGGATCCACGAGCGACAAAGTTTTCTCAAGTTTTAAACTCAGCACCAGACAATAAAAACTTGTCTTTTCACACCGCTACGAGGGAACTGGTCGCCAAATTTTCAAAACAGTCTGACAAAATACAAAGCTTCCTTAAATCAGTTTACTCTTATTGTTGTGTACTTGCACTACAGAAATACCACAAATACTTGATTTCCATGATATGCCCCCCTCTGGTGGACTTTGGACTTCTCACCTGGAGTGGGAGCGGCTGCGACTGCTGCTCTCACTACGGCTGCGGCTCTTGCGAGACCTGCGGCTCCTGGAGCGGGACCTGAGAATAAAAACAATGTAGTGTATTAAGTAACAATTAGCAATAAACATAGCTCTGCGTGCAACTGCAGTTTACAACCGAGTACAACACTAACCTGGAACGGCTGCGACTGCGAGAATAGGAGCGACGGCGTCTGGCACCGGGGCGGTCCTCAATGAGCCGGATCTTTCTGCCGTTGACCTCTGTGCCATCCAGCTTCTCCAGAGCTCTCTTCATGTCGGAGTAGAGCCTGAACTCTATCACCCCTTCATTCCTCCGTCCTTTATGAGTGTCAGCGTATGTCACTTCCCCTGCCTGCCTCATGTAGTCCTTCAGGGAGCAGAAACACACACACACACACGGTGATCAGAGGACAAGACTGGACTGATATTATGACACTTCAGGTGCTCAGCTTGGGAAAAAGCCACAATAATGATTTAAGACA
Organism: Thunnus thynnus; assembly: GCF_963924715.1. Lineage (NCBI taxonomy): Eukaryota > Metazoa > Chordata > Actinopteri > Scombriformes > Scombridae > Thunnus > Thunnus thynnus. The sequence goes on from NC_089531.1 coordinate 9,419,700, forward strand.
GCATGGAGACCAGCTCAAATGTGAAAAAAAGCACAGTGCTCCAGCCTCAGCACTCTGATTTGTATTTGCATGTTTGGCTCCAAGTTTGTATCTGTCTATCATGTCAGATAAATTCTGTTTTACATTTGTTCTGATTCATTCAAAGACATAACTGTTCTGTTTACATTTTTCAATCGTGTAGTTTTAGCGAGGTGTGGAGTATTTGATGTAACAGTTTTGGAAATGCAACAGCAGTCAGAACAATACTTAATTGTTTACTTTTTTAAACCTTTATTTATTCAGGGGAGTTTCTCTGATAACAATGCTCTCTTTTCAGGAACACCCTGATCTCTTTCACACCCGGAAGCTGCCCAGTACAACCAGTCTGTTCTGCTGGTGGTAATGAAGGAGAGGCAAGTGCTGCTTCTTCACTTTCTCCACCCAGATTTATCCTGCTGGTCCAAGGCACTGAACCAGTGATCCTCCATTCACAAACTTGCTTCTCTAACCTTTAGGCCATCGCTGCCTACTTACATAATCTTGTGAAACCGGCTTAAGAATTCTAATGCATTGCATTTATAAACCAAGTATTCCTGAGAACTACACAGCAGACAATTTAATAACATTTTTGCTGTACTACTTCTTGTGTTTGTACATTACTTTCTTCAGACTAAACTGACGAGATACGTATTTAAAACAAACTGCATACCTTCAAGTCCTGCCAGCTGCAGCGGCTGGAAAGATTCTCAACAATGAGCCGATAATCTGTCCTTATTGGTGGACCGTATCTGTCTCTTCCCCAACGTCCATATCCACCTTTTAAAGGTAACAAGGGAAAGAACAAATTAATGAGGACCAAAAAGCAACTGAGACGGTGCAATTATTCTAAACTCCAAGCTACTCTCTACAAAATATATCAATATTCACTTGGGAAAAGGAAACAAAGAAGGGGAAAAGCAAAGTTGAAAAAAAAAAGTCTTAAAAAAGAAAAAAGTAATACTAAAAACAAAACAAAAAAAACCCTGATTATTTCTTCCTACAAATCTTTATTTAAAAGCTTAGGCCTATACAACAATTGTAGCTGATTAAATTTTGGTAAAAGTTCAATGGGCCTATTTTCTAAATAACCAAAAGGAAAGAAAAAACAAAAACAAAACAAAAAAAAAACAAATTCAGAAAACATAACTGATCCAGGAAGTACTTACGGTGAACTAAAAGCAAGTTTCTAAGCTATCCTATCTAGAAACATTTCACTGTTACAAAACATGTTCTTTTTTTCAGGCACCTATAAGAGCTGAACCCACATCTCTTCCTAACCCCCATGGCATCCTCACCACCCGGCCTGGGCCTAATGGGAAAAGCGGTCTTCATTCACAATGGCTCCCTTTTTTGGTCTGCCCAGGGGCCCAGAATGGTCAAACCACACTCTTGGAAAGGGGGGACACCATGGCCAGCAATAGGGGCAGGCAGTCAGCAAAGGACTCTTTCAATTAAAACATTGAGGTTCTTTGTTAAATCTTTACCTTTAAATTGACAATCATTTTAAATAAAATAAAAAAAAACTGAATAAGACATCAATTACAATATATTTGACAATGAAATAGTTATTTTACAGTATTCAAATCAAAAACAGATATCCCTTTCCATCAGTAAAGCCATTTCCCCCATCACATATTCCCATGTAACTGCATTGTTTGTTTCACCAAAATTGTCAATACATCATATGGAAACCCAAGATTTTTTTCAAGTCATTGGTGGCTCTGGTGCACACAAATTTTTATCTGTGCCGATAAGGAAACCTTCTCTCACGCCTGCTGTTCAGTCGGTGGAAAAGCTGTTAAGTGCTGTGGTGATTGATGCTCGTAGATCATCTACTAGTTTATTTGCAAGACAATATAAAACAAAACTGCAGCTCTGTAATGTCCTATTCAGAAACTGAGACACGCCTGTATGTTACAAAAGGGCCATCAGAAACCTGGAAGGCTGACTGAGAGAGAGAACAATAGTGAATACTGATGAAATTAAGGCGGGGAATGTGGAGGGGTGTGTGTGTGTTTGAGTGTGGCTCAGAGACAATCAAAAACTCAGTTTCATTTAAAAAGTGAGCAAAGTTAACTTTCAAATAGGAGGAAAAGGCTCTGCTTAAAATCAACAGAAATGGAGACAAGGTGCCAGTAGAGCTGGGTGATGCTGACCAAAATCAGATTTTACTTGTTTTTATTTCATCCTTCAATATTAACAGGAAACTGGAACTTGTTTCAAGTCCTCTGAATTGCTGCCCATTTCTCTTTTTTCAGCAATTCAGTTGATACCGATATTGGCCTTTCAGAGTTGGATCCCACATAAAGCTTGTATCGTTTAAAAAAAAACTAATATTGGTTGATATATTGGCCAAATGTCAGAAATTCTGGTGCAGCTTTTGTGACCAGAGAAGACAATGTTTTTGCTATATCACAGTATTATAATAACAAAACCAACATCTTGTCCACTGTCACAACGTCTCCCAGCTCTGGGTACCATCTACTGTATCAAATATTACTGAAAAGTCCAAGCCCCAGACGATCCACCTTTATCAGAGTGTCACCCTTCACAGTTTCTACCATGATTATTACGATATGAATTGAATGCACATCAGCCACCAAGGACAGGGTTGAAATTTTGTGCCCTAGAAATTTAGGTTCTCTGTAATGAATGAAATCCCTTAACAAAATGACATTATTAATATGAAACGAGAACAACATCTTTCTAGATACTTACTCCTTCCACCATAGCCTCCATCTCGACGAGGTCCCTTTGTGTGCTCCACAATGACCCTTTCCCCACACAACTCTTTCCCGTTCAGGTCATACACAGCATCGTCTGCATCGCGGGGGTCATCAAATTCAACAAACCCATACCTTTGTAAAAAGAGGAAGAGAACATCTTATCACCAAGTTACAATAGAGATTAAAATATGCTCCACGCAGTCTGTCTTTGTTCCTGTGTGGTGCTGTTTGGAGGATATATTGTTACAGGCAAATTTTGTGAGGTCAGAGAAGTGCTGCAAATCAAGTTCCAAGTTCAACTTCCTCATACATATTTTATTTAAAATCCTTGTATGAACTGTAACTCCCCCTAGCTCGGTTTGTTATTTTTACTTCCTCAAACCATAAGATATGTATATAAAAATGTATACAGCACTCTTCAAAGTTACTTTACATGGTTAAAACAGCAAAGTGGCAAAGTCAGACAATTAATATAAAACTGAATAAAATACCCCTAGTATGAGATTGCAATAAAACAAGATGAACAATTAAACAGTGATAATAAAATAGATAAGACATGTTGGAAATAAAACAGTAGGGTATCAAATAAATAAAGGCCTTTATAAAAAGATATGTTTTGAGAAGTGAGAAATTTAAAAGATATCAGCTATTATCTCTGAATCTAATAATGTTTAATCAGACAATGATATCAAGAGTTGAAACGATTAGCTGATCTATCAATAGTTGGTCGATAGAAAAATCAGCCAATTTTACATTAGTTATCAAATTTTTTCATTTTGGTCATTGATTCAAACTACCAGTTCCTGTTTTTAAAATAAATACATAACTGTTAGTGTTTTGTACTGGTGGTTGCACGAAAACTACTTAAATATAGCCTTCTCTGCATTTGTGGAGTCGTGATGGGTTTTTTTCCCCACCAATTTCTGCTATTTTAAAAGACCACACGATCGAGAAAGTAATGGTCATTTAGTGAAAATATTAGTTGATTGCAGCCTTATATACTAACAAAAGGTACTGCACGTTAAGTAGAGGGCGCCGCTTCCGCCATTAGTGACTTATTACCTCAACTTGTATTGAAAACCAGCGCCAACGTGAGGAACACTGTGTACTTACTGCGCCGAAATAATGTTTACAACACATGCACATCTATACTATGGACATGCAGTCTGATGTTACTCACACTGTGAGTGGACTTGCACTTGTATAACGGTTAGCTTCAAACACACACAGACGACTGTTACATTGCCACGTCTAACGTTAACGTTAGCTAACGGAGATCCGACTTACCGCGATGAAACTAGCAAACAGCAACCGTTACTTCGATATGTTAATAGGCAAAAAAAAAGGCAATTTGCAAAACTGCGAGCGTGCGATTAATCAGGGTTTGACGGCTGTTTATGGCTAATACAAAGCGGTTATTAGCAAGCTATCATTAGCATGTCAGGCCTGCTGCAGTCAACAAGGCCCAGACCACCAGTTAGCTCCACGGCGCGGCCTGCTCAGACATTCGCTTCAACTGCATCCACAAACGGTCTCAACGTTACCCGTTTTTCAGGTCCACTTCCAGTATCTTCCCATAGCCTTTGAAGAACCGTTCCACGTCCTTTTCTCTGGCGCGGTAGCTCAACCGTCCGATATACACCCTCGACATCGTGCTAGCTCGCGTGCTGCCGAAATGTGGTATTCGACCGAGAACACACGAACAGGCGGAGGAGGCGCGAGGTTGCGAAGATAAACACACGCGCGCGCGTTCCTTTGATACAATAGGTCGCGACTGCAGGGGGCGTGACCAAATACATCAGTGGGCGTGGTCTGTACTATGAAGTTGTTAGCCCTGAGTGCAGTCTGACAGGTAGCCACATTAATCCCCAAATTAATTACCAGTCCCTCTCATGGATGTATAATAAGACCAATCGTCATGTTATAAAACATCCATGGTCCATCCCATACAGTTTATGTTCTGGTTGGTGCTAGAACTCTCGTGAGATTAACATTGGCCCTAAGCCTAACAGCACTCGTGTGAGTTTTTTGATTCAACCTAGCATTTACCCTATAGTCCCTCCAGGATTTCCGAGTTTTTTTGTGTGTGTGTGGTTATTGTGGCCAAAAACGCTTGATTTTGCAGCGGCTTTTCTCACAAATCGCGATACAATTTGCAGTGTTTTATGTGCGTTTTTTACGGTAAAATTGTGGGAATCAGGAAAAATTGAAGGCAGAGGAAAATAATGCTATTTTCTTTAAAACTACTACCATTTAAGAGTCATATGTAATCATTTCCTTCCAGAAAAAGCATACTGCATACTTACAGTAACAACTATATTTCAGAGCAAAAATTTAACATTAACATGAGAACCATAGGCTCAAAGTTATATAAAAAAGATAATGCTGTAGGCCTACTTGAGTTCCATTTATTGCACATTCATTGCACTACAATGACGTTAGTTACCATAACACAAAGTGTGACAATTGGTCCAAATCATAAGCAGTCTATTGATTTGGCCATTTCATGCAGAAATATTAATAATTAATTACCAAAATTGAAGTTGAAGACTTTTCTGTCACGGACGAATCGATTGCTCGCTCTCCATTGACTTTGTAGTGTGTCATGCAGTCGTAATGCAGTCATTTTCACCTCCGTCTGCTAGCAAACAACAGAAAAATGCTTAAACGCTGCTGTGTGGTGGGATGCACTACCAACGGGGTAAAGAACCCAGAAGTAAGTTGTTATACGCTGCCAAACTGAAAAACTGAGCCTTTAAGAAGACAGAAGTGGATACAGGCAATAAGTATGCCTACGTGTGCAGCAAGCATTTTGTCACTGGTAAGGCAAATATCCAAATGTCAGTTTTAGGCTAACTATATTTCTGTAAGTTAAAGGTGCAGTGTGTAGAATTTAGTGGCATCTAGTGGAACTGACTTGGCAGAAATGGAATATAATATTCATAAGTATGTTACAATTAACTTTCATGAACTGAAAACACACTAAAATAGCGAGGGCTACAGCTACGCCTATACTCTGTGAATCTGGGGTTATGCCATGGTTACGTTACCTAACCAAAGTTGTCGCCTTGATAGCGAGTTGTCAATCACAATGTAGCTACGCCCTAAAGCTTAACGTCAAATTTAAATTAAATGGAACCATAATTTACAAAATGAACATCATGCTGTATTGAAGACTTGAAACTAGCGATTGAGACCATAAACTCATTAAGAAACTGTTTACTGAGGTAATAAATCAAGTGAGAAGTAGGGTCATTTTCTCAGACTTCTCTTTGGAGCCAGTGGAGTCGCCCCCTGTTGGCCATTAGCGAGAACGCAGGTTAAAGGCACTTCCGCATTGGCTTCACTTTTCAGACTTGGACTACCCACTTGATCAGGCCTCAAAGCCTAGCGCTATTCCTTGGGGCTTGGCGGGTCCCTTTCTACAGAACCTGCCATGTTGCACCGCCATATTTCTACAGTAGCCCAGAACGGACAAACCAAACACTTGCACTAAAGAGGCCTCTTGCGTTTTTTGAGTTTCACGGCCACTGTAGGTTCTCCTACATGCTTGGAAGGGGAGGGGTATGGCTAGATGCCACTAAATCCTACACTGGACCTTTAATAAAGCATTTTGCCAGTATGCAACTTGTGTTATAGTGGAATGTGGATAAATCAGAAAGCTATGCAGTGATATGTTTGAAAGATAGACCGACAATACTGAGTTTGTCAGTATGCCTTTTCCTCCCTGGTAGACATATGGTGCTAAAATAATCCTTTGACATGCTGAAATCTAATGTTTTTAGCTAGCTACATATGCTACATATTCTGGCGCCCATTGTTTTCCTCTCCGGTGGGCGTTGTTTTCCTGGATTTGGTGACCTGTCACTACCGTCGTTGCCCGGTGGGCGGGGTTAACAACTACACACACTACCTCCTCTGTTGCAGTTACTGTAAACTTTTAGGCACACACTTCTTTCTAAATCATGCCTGCTAGTACGTTTTAACATTACTTTGGTGGAGTTAGTTCAAACTGTCGCTCAGATGTAGAAGTCCAGGAAACTTTTTTTTTTCTTCAATGGGTTGAAGACTGTGAGGTCGCTTTGGGAGGGAAATAACGGTACACGACATTAGCCGAAGATTAGCTAACTCGCCAGCTGCCCAGCTAGTTAACTCACTGAGTCGGGTTGAAACGGTCATGGAGGGCGCGACTTTTTCAAAATACTCCTGGATCGACTTCGTCTTCTCTGTGATCGGGGTTTGCACTTTCCTGGTGGACTGGGGCTCGGATGTGTGGGTGGCCACCGAGTTTTACCGCCGCGGGGACTTTTTCTGGTTCGCGGTGCTGGTCGGCCTCATGGTCCTGTCGTCTGTTGTGGTCCAAATGTTCAGCTGGTTCTGGTTAAAGTACGACCGACAGTTGCCCGAGTTCAGCGCACACACCGGAGCTGACACCGTGCTCTTCGGGGACAAAGTGAGGCTCTCCTGCCTGTTGCATGTGCTGCAGCTGGGCTTCCTCTGCAGGTACACAAACACATGTGGAAATGTTGATATATCAGGAAAATGCCAACCTACGCAGATAATTGTTGATTGTTTTGTTAAACCTTAAAAGATATGTTCATATTTTTTTCAAGTCTGTCTTAAAATAATTCAAGTGCCCACATGACTTCTTTATCTGTTCATACTGGCTATTAAAAGATCCCCCTCAAATGTGATTTCAGTGTAAGTGATAGGGGCTAAAATCAACAGTGTGTCCACACGGTCATTCAAAAGTTTATCTGAAGGTTATATGAGGCTTCATCAGTCCGAGTTAGTCACATCAACTGGATATCTGCCACATTCACAGTCTTTTTTTAGCATCAAATTCCCCCTTTGCGGCTGCGGTGGAAGTATAGTAACACAGAAAGGGAGTTTCACTCTAAAAATACTGTAACGTTGAATGAAATCTACTTGATTTGACTTGTTTGGACAGCAGAAGCTGAAATACATTTTTGCACAGAAAGAGGCTTGTGGAGTTTGTCCCCCATTACTTACATTGTAAGTGCATTATGGAGGGATCTTCTAATGGCCAGTATGAACAGGAGGAATGATTATGGCAAGAAAAACCTATTTCAATATTCATTTGGGCACCTGACTGTTGTTTTAAGAAAACTTGAAAAACTTTAAAAAAAAAAAAAGTGAACTCGTTCTGTAGTTCATATTATTAAGATATGATAACTTGCACCCATTTTCTTGAGGCTGTAAATGCTAGCCTGACTGTTGTTCTCAATATGTGGAAGTGTTTTAGCAACAGGTTACATGAAATCTAACGGCCAGCCTGTGTGATGCAAACACACCTTAGCCTTCATGTGACTGCACTTATGTTCTCTATAGATAGCTCCACCGCAGGATTGTTTCTCTGTGTGCCTGTAAACTAAAAACTGGATATTCCTACAGAGTAGCTCAGACAGGAAAGCATGTAAACACTTTTGGCAAGTGCTGTGACCGTAAACGTATTTAAGGTGTGGCTACAAGTAAATTCAGAGCTTCAGAAGAGAAAGCATGGAATGCATAAATAATGAGTTATGTGAGTTATGCTGAAAGCAAAAGAATCTGGGTCACTTTACTCAGTTCTTTTGAAGACACTGAATGCTTCATGCTGATTGCTTGTATTCAAATTAAAGGGTATGTTCAGCTGCATGGATGTGGTGTATAATCTTTACTGTGTCATTTTCTCACAGTCTATGTGTTGTCTAACAGCCCTTCTCAAACATATCCGTCCATGCAGGCACATCTCCGCCATACGACAAGGCTTCAGGGTTTGGTGGCGCAAACAGGAAGGTTCAGAGTACGCTGTGTACCTTACACATGACCTCAGCATGCTCCGACTCATCGAGACTTTCTGTGAGAGCGCTCCTCAACTCACCCTCATGATCTACGTTATGCTGCGCACCAACAAGGCCAGGACGGTACAGTGTGAGTTCGCTTTTAGTTATAATTACTTCTTCCCCACAAGGTAGAGCAAATAAGGAGATGCACATGTTAAGACTGGGTGTGATGTTTGCGTGCTTTTCCCTTAGAGCCGGACGGGACATGTTTTAGATGATATCATCTGTTTCAAGACATGTGACTGACAAAATGCACAATCCTCTAGGTTAGCACACTGATGGTTTAACTTCTGTTTTTGCAGTTGTGAGCATCGCTGCATCAACCACTTCCATAGTGTGGATGGTGGTGGACTACCACCGTTCGCTGCGCTCTTTCCTCCCTGACAAGGCCAAGCAGGGCTGGGGTTCCTCCTTGGTCTACTTCCTGTGGAACTTGCTGCTGATTGCCCCACGTGTGGCTGCCCTTGCGCTCTTTTCTTCTGTCCTGCCCGGGTACATCGCTGCCCACTTTCTGATCATGTGGTTTGTCTTTGTTTTATGGGCTTGGCGACAGAGGACTGACTTCATGGACAGCGTTGGTGGGGAGTGGCTCTACCGGGCCACTGTAGGACTGATTTGGTACTTCAGCTGGTTTAATGTAGCAGAGGGTCGGACCCGAGGCAGGAGCATCATCTACCATTCCTTCATCACCACAGACGGAGCAATCCTGCTGGCGACTTGGTGGTTTTACAGGGACCCTGTTCTGAGTGAGTCATACGCCCTGGCGCTGCTCATCACTCTACCTCTCACCTACCTCCTGGGCCTGCTCTTCAAAGCCCTCTACTACTGCTGCTTCCACCCCAAGCTGTGGAGGCCCCTGGCGAGGGATCCAGGACTGCCTGACGATTTGCCAGATGCAGTAGTGTCCTTCAGAGATATTTCCATCCAGGACGACACCCTGTCCTCCCAGCTTCTCAACAAAAGGATGGCCTGCCATGCTACTCATTTTTACTCAGACCAAGGAGTCGATAGAAACACTAATCACACAAAGACAGCCGAGCCGTCGCATCTCTGATATCTGACTTTGTGTATATCACGGCCGACCTTATATTCCTGATAACTGTAATTGAATGCAACAATCTATCTCTACACTGTGTTCTTTTTGTCCATTAGATGCTCGGTATACTTTAAGTCAAAATACAGGCCGAAAAACAGTACTTGAAACTAGAAGTGGGAAATATGGATAAAATCCTTGTCACAATCTTTCTATTTTATATTGCCTCGTTAGTATACTTATACTGGGATACAGTACATTTCTGGATAATCAATTGAAATGCTGTTAAAACAAAATAACCAGACAGGAATGTCTGTCAATGACTAATAAAGAAAATCGAATACCTAAATAATCAAGGTATACAAATAACATTGATGCCAAAATTCTATAAAATTCCAATATTTCCATAAAGCTGTCCTGCCCTAATGTGCAGCATTACCACAATGGCCCAGTACACGCAGACGCATTAAAGGGAAAGCTACCATTGTATAAACGGTGTGTAAAAAATCTCTGTTTACAAATTCATATCAAATTCACTCTCACATCTGTCATCTCTAGTTGAGAGTATTTGAAAGAGTGGTCATTTGATACGCTCTTTTATAAACCTAACACAGTGAAATATTAAGCTGTATTTGATACATTTTCTACAAAGCAAATTGTGAATCTTTTTACATGAAGTCAACTTTTACGTACATTTAGTGTGACCACGACTATATTGTTGCTCGTTGTGTGAATAACTTGTATTTCCAAAATACAAACTTGCAGGAAAGAGGAAAATGTCACAGTTTTAAAAATAAACAAATTAAATAATAAGTAACATAAATACTCAAGTGGTAATAAAATATTATTACTAATAATAGTAATTAAGACATTATCTGGTCATTTTTTAATGTTGGGTTTAGTAAGCCTGAAAGGTCTGACAATCTGTTTATTCTTAATGTATTTAATCTATGAATTGAAATTAATTCAGCATAATGTGTGAAACTTTTACATGACAAGTATCTAAGTATGTAAATTTGTGTGTTGTGTTTTACAGTCGTGTCACAGCTGCTACTACTGGAATCCTGTTGAAGGACTTTGAATGTAGATTTCACCTTAAAGCTTCCTTTTTATATACTGTATATAATTTATATGTCCTGTTTCTGTGCTGAACAGCTATTTTAGATCCATTTGACAGGGTTTGTAGTTTTTGTGTAAAACCAGTTCAAGTCATGTGATGATCCTCTACATGTTAGGTACAGATAGGTACAAAAGCTAATGTTAACTTCTGCTGACTCATCCAGTGTTTGTTTAACTTGTTTAAATGTTACATGTGACAAACGCCTGTTTACTTTAGTATCAGTTCAGACTGGGAGATTTGTTCTTTATTTAGCGTTATTTCCTAAAAGAACTGTTTTTTATTTAAATATCTTTTGATGTCCTAAAGTTTTATTCAAGTTTCTGTTTTGTTTCATGTGTTAATTTTACATAAAATTAAATTTAAACCTTTTTTTTTCACTGTACATTTCAGTGAATGTAGTACATCCAAACTGAAAGTCAAGGTCACTATTAGTTGTTAATTTTTTTTACCTCATTTGCTATGTGCAATTAATAAAGTGGTATCACTGTTTTATTACCTCTTTGATCTGTTTTAATTTGCGTCTTTGACACTTGATGATTCAGACTGCAAACACCCTCCTATCCACATGATCTACAGCTAAGTTTTCTTTTTACTGGGAAGTTTTATTTTATCATGGGAATGTCCTGAGCTGTGTAAGAGTGACAGCTTTCAATGGGAGTTAATATGCCTTTAAGGTGTGACCCTGTAGGAGGGGTTACATAATATTTAAACTGAACCTTGGCTCTTACTTTCGGTTATCTTTCAAAGCCCCTGCGGTCACGGAGTGTCGTGTAAACAGCTCTGTTCTGCTGTATTTAACGGCACTCAGAGCAGGATTTCTATGCACACACTATGGGTGTGTTTAAGTTTTCCAAAGTGGACTTCCTCTTCACTTGTGTGGGTTGGTTGTTCTTGCTGTTGGACGTAGTGCTGGACATATGCACTGTTGTGTCTTTCTACCAGGAAAAGGCCTACGTGTGTCTCGGTATCCTGCTGCTGTTTCTGGTGGGCTCGTCAGTTCTTGTTCAGATCTTCAGCTGGCTGTTTTATAGTTATGAGGACTTTAAGAGGGAGACAAAAGTTGAGAGGTACCTGAGTCGGGGCAAGCTCAAGCTGCTACATGTATTGCAGCTGGGAATCTACTTAAGGTTGTATGAATATTTGTTTGTTGCCACAAACTGTTTTTCCTTCCTGTGTACTCTGTAGTATGTGTACAAAGCTGTGTGTGAATGAGAGGAAATGAGCTGTGAAAATTAGATTAGTTTTTGTTTGGGAAAAGCCGGTAGTTTCTCTTTTCTCATGTGGCTTCACACTAAAGATCCACCCTCATTTTCCTTCGCCAATTCGTGAAAATGTTTCCTGTTTACGCTAAATACAAAATATCCTACATGGGAACTGAATGGAATAATTGTGTTGCGCTGGAAATCACACTGCACAGTTGCACTTTGAGTCACTTTTTTATTTTAGTACACATGCTTTGCACCGTCATCCTCAGGAGGCGACTGCTGGATTGAGTCATTGAGGAAAAACTATTACATTCATGCTTTCAGTCATGTTCTCATATTACATAATCTGTTTAATTTCCTCTTAACATGAGATGCAGAATGTTTTGTTGCAGCTGTGGTCTTTTGATGGTACTTTGGTGTCTTTTTTTTTTTTATATAGACACCATTTTTGTGACCACAGTGATTCAGGAATGGTTAAACCGAGTTATGTCACAGCTTCCTTGTGTACAGTAGATCATTTGATTAGATTATGAATGACAGTGTTGCTAAAAGTGAAAGTGTCTCTGTTGAAACCAAAGTTGCTCCTTTTCATGCATTATTACCTCACACATGACGTAAAGTGTACAATCCAAAGATTAAACTGTAATATATTTTACACGATGATGCAATTAGCATAACTGGATATGTTTACTATGGTCATTACAGATTTTACGTGTGTGTTCTCAGCTATTTTAATGAGCCTGTATCCCGCATACCTTTTCCTCTCAGGCATTTAGGTGTTGTGGAGGTTTCTGTACGCAGCTTCTTCACAACGTTGTCAGACCCCGAGAGTACCGCAGTGTTCCTGAACCACGACCTTAGCTTCCTGCGGCTTATAGAGACGTTCTCAGAGAGCACCCCTCAACTCGTCCTCATGCTCACCATCATCCTGCAGCGGGGTGATCTGGACCCTATAACAGGTGCAGTATGTTCGTCATTTTATAGTTTTCTTTGTAAGATGTTGTAGCTTCTCTCATGGTGACCTCTTGTCCTCCTCAGTGTTGAAGGCGTTGGGGTCAGCCTCAGCCGTCGCCGTCAGTGTGACCATGTACCACCGCTGCATGCGCTCCTTCCTGCCAGACAAGGAAAAGCAGCCGCCGTCCTCATCGGTGGTCTATTTCCTCTGGAACCTCTTCCTCATCTCGTCTCGCCTCACCGCTCTCGCCCTGTTCGCCTCCATTCTGCCCTGCTTCATCTTCACCCACTTTGTTTGCTCCTGGCTGGTTTTATCCTTCTTCGCCTGGAGATCCAAGACCGACTTCATGGACAAACCTTGTGGAGAGTGGCTTTACCGGGCCACAGTGGGCCTCATCTGGTACTTTGACTGGTTCAACGTGGTCAAGGGGAGGACAATATACAGGACTCTGCTCTACCACGGGTACATACTGGCTGATATTGTCCTCCTCTGCAGCTTGTGGTGCTGGAAGATGAGCACAGAACCACCTTCTTTTGAAATCCCACAGTTGAACGCTATAATCACTGCTGCCTGTGTTGTTTCCGTTTACATTATTGGTCTCTTATTTAAAATAGCATATTATAAGTTCTATCATCCAAACCTTGCCAAAGACGAGTTAAAAGGGGGCCCTACTGGAGATATGGTGGATGGGGACATCATTCCTCAGGCTATAATACTGATGGGAGACGCAGACGTGGATGTTACAGTTCGCAGCATGCCCAGCTCACCAGCACCTGATGTTAAACACTACAGTAAAAGAATGAGGAAGTTGGCCGAGAACTTCTACGCCTCCTGATCTGCATCACTTGACATCCACCGGACACCGAGGTTAGACAGAGACTAAGTCATGCAAACGTCAGTCAAGCGGACAACGAAGATCACGGGCTGTGTGGGATCGTGGGCTATGACTTGATCCCTGATTAACCACAATGTCGACATCAGTTCAAATCGAGAATGCTGGATTCTTGTAAACCCTCTCTGCACTGTATGAACTGGTGCTGCTGTCTACCAAAGCACATAAAGCGTTATTGTTATTTAACATTTATTATTATTATTTATCACTATTAACTGATTTCCTTGTTAAAGGATAAATTCACATTCTGTCAAGTCTGCCTTAAAATAATACTGACATGCCTTTATGTACACTGAAAGAGTTATTGGTCGCTGTAATTGTTCCTTTGGTCCATAACAGTGCTGCAACTAACAAATGTTTTCATTATCGATTAATCCGTCAATCATTGTCTCAATTAATCGATTAATTGCTTGATCCATATAATGACAGAAAATGGTGAAAAAAGCCCAAGATGACATCCTCAAATGTTTTCTTTTGTCCCGATCAAAGATATTCAGTTAACTATCATAGAGGACTAAACAAACCAGAAACTATTCACATTTAATGAGCTCGAATCAGATAATTTTGACTTTTTTTCTTAAAAAATGACTTAAAACGATTAATCGATTATCAAAATAGTTGGGGATTAATTTAATAGTTGGCAACTAATCAATTAAGGGACTAATTGTTCCTTACAGCTCTAGTTATAAAAGCTAAAGAAAGAGAGAAGAGATCGCCTCCTAACGCTGTTGGACAAAGTCCTCGGTCCTCTCTCTGTGTTTAAGGGACTGTACGGGCGGAGAGGATGGCTGAACCTTGTGATTCACTTTTTTAAAAAAAGCTCCCCAGCTTTATTCACATTTTCAATGGACCCTCCCCTAGACTTAGAAAAATAAAACCTTCCACACTAATATCTCAAAATAATATTACAGCATTAACTTTACATGTTGGTGGTACGATAATAATGTCCATAATATCCACAAAATGTCACACTAGCAAATATGTTGCACATAGAATAGTGCACCAAGTTTAACACTAAGACTTCAGAGACTCAATTTTTGAACCAAGAACTACTGAATGAGAAGTTATTGATGCTGACTAAATGCACCGGGCATTAGGGAAGGCTGAAATAAAAAGTGAATGACCTTCATATGTTCTTCCAAAAAGTTAATACTAGCCTCCCTTCAGGAAAAAGAAAAAACACATAACTGTAACCTGTTGTTGATCCCTTTTCTCATCCTAATAATAATTTTCACACAGTTCCTAAATAAAGCTAATATGAGGCTTCAGCAGTCTGAGTCAAAGTGGGCAGTTTAAGTTTTTTAAGGATGAATTTCTCTCTTTTTGTTATTTCTCTGCATCTCACACTGTTCACGGAAACAGGAAGAGAGAATTTCACACTAAAACAAACGTAACTTTGGACCAAAACTACTTGATTTGTCCACATGAGCCTCATATGAGATTCAGAACAATTTTTTTTTGCACAAGAGGACTGATGATTTTATCCTCCGTCTCTAAAGGAATAACCTGAATGTCTGTATCGATCGGAGGAATAATTACAGCAGGATGAACAATAACTGTTTCAATGTACATATGGAAAAGTGAGTTCTGCATTAAAATAGAATTGGAAAAATGTGAAGCTCTCTCTGGTCTGATTGTTCTCAAGCTTCTGGCATTATTTGAAATGTTATGAAGATTATATTTATACATATTCTATGTTGATGTAGATGTTTATGTGCATTATATAATGTATGTTTGTATTTTTTTAAAGACCTTTTGCACTAATAAAATAAAAACAAACATTCGTGTACTCAAGTGAGTCTTAAACTTTTTAAAATGTATTTACATTGTATTAAGTGTCTCAGGTACACAGGAAAACCTTACAGGGCTGTGTCGAGGTCCCAAACAGCTGCGGTGGTGGTGGTGGGGAAAATAGTGATTATTATGTATTTAAATTAGCATTGATTATTATGATAGTGTTCAATTTACAGGATCACATTCAGGCTTCTCTACACGTCCCTATGTAGCCTCACAAGTCCTTGACGATGAGGTGAAATACATTTTAACAAAATAGAAAAACAAACAGACACAGCACATTAAAACATTATCTGTTCAATTTTAAATGTTGGGTTTAGTAAACCTAAAAGGTTTGACAATCCTGTTTATTCTCAGTAGTTTTTAATCCATAATTTAAAGTTAATTCAGCAAAATTTGTTTGACTTTTACATGACAAGAATCTAAGTATCTAAATTTGTGTGTCATGTTTTACGGTAATGTCACAGCTGCTACTACTGGAACCCTTTATCTTAAAGCTTCCTTTTTATATACTGAATATATTTTCTATGTCCTGTTTCTGTGCTGAACAGCTATTTTAGATCCATTTGACAGGGTTTGTAGTTTTTCTGTTGTACTGACATTTGTTGATTCAGACTGCAAACACCCTCCTATCCGCATGATTTACAGCTAACTTCTCTTTTTACAGGAAAGGAACTTTTATTTCAACATGAGAATGTCCTAATCTGTGTAAGAGTGACATCTTTGAATGGAAGTTATTGTAGCATTAATATGATGACGATATGCCTGTGACGTGTAACCCTGTAGGAGGGGATGCACAGTCTTTAAATACTGAACCATAGCTCTTACTTTCAGTTATCTCTCAAATGTGCTGCAGTAGCAGCACTCAGAGCAGGCAGTTCAAGGGCATTTCTGTGCGCTCTAGTTTGACAGATACTATGGTTGTGCTCAAGTATTTCCTAGTGAACTGCCTCTTCACTTGTGTGGGTCAGTTCTTCTCGCTGTTGGACATAGTGCTGGATATATACACCGCTGTGTCTTTCTACCAGGAAAAGGCCTACATATGTCTCGGTATCCTGCTGCTGATTCTGGTGGGCTCATCAGTTCTTGTGCAGATCTTCAGCTGGCTGTTTTATAGTTATGAGGACTGTGAGAGGTGCCTGAGCCGGAGCAAGCTCAAGCTGCTACATGCGTTCCAGCTGGGGATCTTCTTCAGGTGGTATGAATCTTTGTGTGTTAAAATAGGCTGTTTTTCCTTCCCTGACCGGGAGGATATCACTGAGTACCTGAGCCACGACCTCAGCTTGCTGCGGCTCATAGAGACGTTCTCAGAGAGCATCCCTCAACTCGTCCTCATGCTCACCATCATCCTGCAGCGGGGTCATCTGAACCCTATAACAGGTGCAGTATGTTACTCATTTCTCAAAGCTTCATTGTGGTGGCATTGTGTGTAACTATGTATAACAGATTTAGTCGTAAGTGACTGTAGTGCTCAGGAATTAATTAAGGGAAAATGCTTCGTCTAGAACTAAATTAGAGGTAAGATTAATGTGCAGAAGTAAAAATACAGATGTGGCTCTGTTGAAGACCACTCTGATATCAGTTAAAAGGGCCAATGAGGCTTCTTGAATATATTATTTTAATACAATTAATGATCCTTTCTTTGAATGGTCATAAACTTGAGTACTTTTACTCAAGTGCTGTACTTAAAGGTTGTACTCTATTTGAGTATTTCAATTTTATACTATTTTCCACTTTTCAGAGGGAAATATTGTACTTTTTACTCCACTACATTAGACCTTACATTACATTACATTATCATAAGGATTATTTTTGGTTAAGTAGCTCAAATAAAACCTGTTGACAGGATGTTTGTTAGATTATCCAAAAACATCTGCGACACATTTTTTTTTTTTTTTAAAAAGTGCGCTTATCTAGAAGCTGTTGAGTCCAACACTGTACTAAATGTACTAAAGTTTTTTATAGTTTTCTTTGTGAGATGTTGTAGCTTCTCTCATGGTGACCTCTTGTCCTCCTCAGTGTTGAAGGCAGTCTGGTCGGCCTTACTCATCACCGTCAGTGTGACCATGTACCACCGCTCCCTGCGCTCCTTCCTGCCAGACAAGAAAAAGCAGCCACCGTCCTCGTCGGTGGTCTATTTCCTCTGGAACCTCTTCCTCATCTCGTCTCGCCTCACCGCCCTCGCCCTGTTCGCCTCCATTCTGCCCTGCTTCATCTTCATCCATTTTGTTTGCTCCTGGCTGGTTTTATTCTTCTTCGCTTGGAGATCCAAGACTGAATTCATGGACAAACCTTGTGGAGAGTGGCTTTACCGGGCCACAGTGGGCCTCATCTGGTACTTTGACTGGTTCAACGCAGTCGAGGGGAGGACGAGGTACAGGACTCTGCTCTACCACGGGTACATACTGGCTGATATTGTCCTCCTCTGCAGCTTGTGGTGCTGGAAGATGAGCACAGAACCACCTTCTTTTGAAATCCCACAGTTGTACGCTATAATCACTGCTGCCTGTGTTGTTTCAGTTTACATTCTTGGTCTCTTATTTAAAATAGTATATTATAAGTTCTATCATCCAAACCTTGCCAAACACGAGTTAAAAGGGGGCCCTACTGGAGATATGGTGGATGGGGACATCAATCCTCAGGCTATAATACCGATGGGAGACGCAGACGTGGATGTTACAGTTCGCAGCATGCCCAGCTCACCAGCACCTGATGTTAAACACTACAATAAAAGAATGAGGAAGTTGGCCGAGAACTTCTACGCCTCCTGATCTGCATCACTTGACATCCGCCGGACACCGAGGTTAGACAGAGACTAAGTCATGCAAATGTCAGTCAAGTGGACAACGAAGATCACGGGCTGTGTGGGATCGTGGGCTATGACTTGATCCCTGATTAACCACAATCTCGTGGGAGACAACTTCAGTTCAAATCGAGAATGCTGTTCTTGTCCTTGTGAACCCTCTCTGAACCGTATCAACTGCTGCTGCCGTCTACCAAAGCACATAAAACTGCCAATCATTATTTATCATTATTATTTATCATGTGTCATTATTATCTGATTCCCATGTTAAAGGATGGATTCACATTCTGTCAAGTCTGCCTTAAAATAATACTGACATGCCTTTATGTACACTGAAAGAATTATTGGTCGCTGTAATTGTTCCTCAAAACGATTAATCGATTATCAAAATAGTTGTGGATTAATTTAATCGTTCCCTTACAGCTCTAGTTATAATGGCTGAAGAAAGAGAGAAGAGATCTCCTTCTAATGCTGTTGGACAAATAGCAGCGAAAAGAAAAAACATAACTTTACCCCTTTGTTGATCCCTTTTCCCGCTCTAATAACTTTCACAAAGTCCCTAAACAAAACTAATATGAGGCTTCAGCAGTCTGAGTCAAAGTGGGAAAATTTAGTCTTATTAGTATGAATTTCTCTCTTTTTGTTATTTCTCTGCATCTCACACTGTTCAGGGAAACAAAAAGAGATAATTTGACACTAAAACCAACGTAACTTTGGACCAAAACTACTTGATTTGATCACATGAGCCTCATATGAGATTCAGAACAATTTTTTTTTTGCACACGAGGACTGATGATTTTATCCTCCGTCTCTAAAGGAATAACCTGAATGCCTCTATCAATAGGAGAATTGATTACAGCAAGATGATCAATAGATGTTTCAATGTGCATATAGAAAAAATGTGAACCTCTCTCTGGTCTGATTGTTCTCAAGTTTCTGGAATTATTTGAAATGTTATAAAGATTATATTTATAATACATATTGTATCTATTATATAGATGTTTATGTGTATTATTTAATGTATTTTTGTATTTTTCAAAAGACTTTTTGCTCTAATAAATAAATACAAACATTCTTGTACTCAAGTGAGTCTGAAACTTTTTAAAATGTATTTACATCGTATTGAGTGTCTCAGGTACACAGGAAAACCTTACAGGGCTGTGTCGAGATCTGTTTTAATTTGTGTTTTTCTGTTGCATTGACACTCAATGTCTCAGACTGCAAACAGCCTCCTATCTGCATGATCTACAGCTACATTTTCTTTTTACAGGAAAGTAAATTTATTTTAACATGAGAATGTCCTAAACTGTGTTAGAGTGACAGCTTCCAATGGGAGTTATAGTATTAATATGATGACAATATGCCTTTAAGGTCAGATGGGCCAATAAATCATCAGGTCACCCACAACTTAGCATTAAACTCAAAACTTATAAGAGAAAGACTGAAAAAAAATACACTTGAAGCAGGTAGAGTTCAATGTGAATAGGTTTATTGTGCATAAAGAGCAATACAGAGCAAACCAAGGCCTTGATCCCGGGATAAAGAACCTCATGCAACATCATAAAACATGATATTATATACCTTTCACAACATCTCCTACTGTGGAGCTTATTTTCTAGACTCCACCTCGCATTTTAATCTTATTCAAAACTATTCTGTCATTATTGCTGAGTTCATCAGTGACCTTGAAACTTTGGTTATAATCCAAGTAGGATTTCTCTTAGGAATAATATTGTCACAGCATCTTCCACATTTCTCACAATAAAAACGGACTTAGCAGCATTTTATCATCTTACACAGAGAACCAAAATGTTACACTACAGATTAGCCTCCTTTCTAACCCTGGGAACTGTCTCTTATTGACATTAATGTTATCTTTGCACATTCACTGGCACATCCATTTGATCATGGGAAGGTAGTTTCCACCACAACGTGTAGGAAGAGTTACACACTTACTGAGCTCTGTTCTGCAGTATTTAGCCCCACTTGGAGCAGGTTCAAGAGAATATCTGTGTACTCTAGTTTGAGAGACACTATGTGTGTGTTTAAGTTTTCCCGGGTGGACTTCCTCTTCACTTGTGTGGGTCTGTTGTTCTTGCTGTTGGACGTAGTGCTGGACATATACGCCGCTGTGTCTTTCTACCAGGAAAAGGCCTACATATGTCTCGGTATCCTGCTGCTGATTCTGGTGGGCTCATCAGTTCTTGTTCAGATGTACAGCTGGCTGTTGTATAGTTATGAGGACTGTGAGAGGTGCCTGAGCTGGAGCAAGCTCAAGCTGCTACACCTGTTCCAGCTGGGAAGCTTCTTCAGGTGGTATGAATCTTTGGGTGTTGCCACAGGCTGTTTTTCCTTCCCTGACCAGGAGGATATCACTGAGTACCTGAGCCACGACCTCGGTTTTCTGCGGCTCATAGAGACGTTTTCAGAGAGCATCCCTCAACTCGTCCTCATGCTCACCATCATCCTGCAGCGGGGTCATCTGAACCTTATAACAGGTGCAGTATGTTACTCATTTCTCAAAGCTTCATTGTGGTGGCATTGTGTGTCACTATGTATAACAGATTTAGTTATTAATGACTGTACTGCTCAGGAATTAATTAAGGGAAAATGCTTTGTCTAGAACTAAATTAGAGGTAAGATTAATGTATAGAAGTAAAAATACAGACGTGGCTCTGTTGAAGACTAGTCTGGTATCAGTTAAAAGGGCCAATGAGGCTTCTTGAATATATTATTTTAATACAATTAATGATCCTTTCTTTGAATGGTCATAAACCTAAGTAAATTCACTCAGGTGCTGTACTTTCCACTTTTCAGAGGGAAATATTGTACTTTTTACTCCACTACATTAGACCTTACATTACATGACATTATCATAAGGATTATTTTTGGTTAAAAAAAACAAAAGTAGCTCAAATAGAACCTGTTGACAGGGTGTTTGTTAGATTATCCAAAAATATCTGTGACACATAAGAAAAAAAAAAGATACAATGCTGCTGCATTTTTAAAATGTCATATTCAAATGCTGTGAACACATTCATCTGGTCGTCTGGGCAAATAAAACCAAAAACTATCTGCATGGCATGGCCAGATACTAAACAAGCAGATGTGATTTTTTACTTTTGGTGAGTTTAGACTTCAAAAAAAGCTATCTTGAGGATTACCAGAGTTAAACGTTATGCAATATCCTCACAGCACCATTATAATCTTTTGTCTTTTCTAGAAGCTGTTGAGTCCAACACTGTACTAAATGTACTAAAGTGAAAGTATAATTTGATCTTGATTTTGAACAAACAGCACATGTGCATGAAAAGGTTACTCCATCAATCACCTGACCAGCAGCTTTGCTTTAGTCTGATTTATAGTTTTCTTTGTGAGACGTTGTAGCTTCTCTCATGGTGACCTCTTGTCCTCCTCAGTGTTGAAGGCATTGGGGTCAGCCTCAGCCATCACCGTCAGTGTGACCATGTACCACCGCTCCATACGCTCCTTCCTGCAGGACAAGAAAAAGCAGCCGCCGTCTTCTTTGGCGGTCTATTTCCTCTGGAACCTCTTCCTCATCTCGTCTCGCCTCACCTCCCTCGCCCTGTTCGCCTCCATTCTGCCCTGCTTCATCTTCACCCACTTTGTTTGCTCCTGGCTGGTTTTATTCTTCTTCGCCTGGAGATCCAACACCGACTTCATGGAGAGCCCTTGCGGAGAGTGGCTTTACCGGGCCACAGTGGGCCTCATCTGGTACTTTGACTGGTTCAATGCGGTCGAGGGGAGGACGAGGTACAGGACTCTGCTCTACCACGGGTACATACTGGCTGATATTGTCCTCCTCTGCAGCTTGTGGTGCTGGAAGATGAGCACAGAACCACCTTCTTTTGAAATCCCACAGTTGTACGCTATAATCACTGCTGCCTGTGTTGTTTCAGTTTACATTCTTGGCCTCTTATTTAGAAAAGTATATTATAAGTTCTACCATCCAAATCTTGCCAAAGACGAGTTAAAAGGGGGCCCTACTGAACAGGAGCTAATGAGGAGTAATACAATTTCTACAGATGTGGATGTGGACATCATTCTTCAAACTACGTCTATTACAGTTCACAGCATGCCCAGCTCACCAGCGCCCAACGTTAAATGCTGCAATAAAAAAATGAGGAAGTTGGCCGAAAACTTCTACTTTTCCTAACCCGCATCACTCGACATCCACTGGACACCGAGGTCAGAGACAAACTCTATTCAAACCTACTTCTCACTATTTCATTTAACTTTAATTGGTGACAAATTAAACATTTAATGTCTTGCACCATTTGTGGAGGATTCACACAACTCGTGCGACGTGCACTGAACCAGATCTGAAAGGTCGAGAATGACTAAACAAACACGAGCAAACTTAGACAACCATCATATAACCTGAGGCAAAGGAGAAGCTGTGGTTTTCTGCACCTAGCAAACATCCCAGAGTTGTAATCTTGAATGCAAAAAAGAAGAAGTTCAAAAGTTCCAGAGGTTCCTCTTTTTTTTTTTTGTGGGATTTTTTTTCCTGAGGGCTTTTTGCTAGATCTCTTTGAGACTCTCTTTAGTCTTTTAGCTTTTTAAGTTTTTTTGTATCTTACTTTTTGTGTCTTATATCACTTATTTTGTAAAACCAAATGAAACTGGTTTGTATTTTTATACACTCCAACCAAAGACGCCTCCTTTGGGATAAACTGACATTAGTTTTAAATTCACTTACATTAAAAATGGTGATGAAGTTTGTTCAGCATAAACTTGTAGTGTTTATTAAGTAACAGGATGGTAATGGTTCAGATTTATTGACTGAAGCTCTAAAGGAATAACCTGAATGTCTGTATCGATAGGAGGAATAATTACAGCAGGATGATCAATAACTGTTTCAATGTACATATAGAAAATAGAGTTCTGTATTAAAATAGAATTGAAAAAATGTGAACCTCTCTGGTCTGATTGTTCAAGTTTCTGACATTATTTGAAATGTTATAAAGATTATATTTATAATACATATTTTTTATGTCGATGTAGATGTTTATGTGTATGATGTAATGCATTTTTGTATTTTTTAAAGACTTTTTGCACTATTAAATAAAAACAAACATTCTTGTACTCAAGTGAGTCTGAAACTTTTTAAAATTTATTTACATTGTATTGAGTGTCTCAGGTACACAGGAAAACCTTACAGGGCTGTGTCGAGGTCCCAAACAGCTACGGTGGTGGTGGTGGGGAAAATAGTGATTATTATGTATTTAAATTAGCATTGATTATTATGATAGTGTTCAATTTACAGGATCACATTCAGGCTTCTCTACACGTCCCTATGTAGCCTCACAGGTCCTTGACGATGAGATGAAATACATTTTAACAAAATAGAAAAAAAAAAAAAAAAAAACAGACACAGCACATTAAAAATAACAGTATTTGGCATTGGGAAAAAACAAAAACAGAGGATACGTCTACAAATATAGCCCCTTAAACATTGCATGGTCATATTTGATAGCCATGGGATACTCCAAAAACAGACATGACATGCAGACAAAAATACAGAAAAACACATTCAACAAGCTAGCTCCGGAAACAACGATTGCATATGGTCTCTCAATTTTCCCAAATGTGTGTCAGGACTGACAGATGTACCCATTTCCCTTGGATTCACTTAGGTAGTACAACACTGAACAATCAAAAAGCATGCCTCGTTAAGCCTGCTTTTAATCCGATCTGCATTAAAAAAATACCATGTTACTGATTGTGATTGTCTCTAAGCGATGCTAAGCGTTTCACAGCAACAAAAATAAACATAATCTCCTTTTTCAAGAGTCTAAACACAAAGCAGACGTGATGTTTGAGAAATTACATTTCCTCTAATAGATTTAAAACAAATGTATTGTCACTCCAAATTGAGATATATCCATCCTTGAAAGCATTGAGAAGTAACTGTTCTTAACCCGTCACTATGTTTGGGTTTCTTTAAAACACTGAGCAATCTACATCTTCCCCTCCAAAATAAGAGTTTTCTTGAATATCTTTCGAATACAGTGCAGACAGGACAATTAAATCAAACAAACCTACAGGAGCTTTACAATGAGCCTCTTAAAAAAAAAAAAAAAGTATTGAGTTTAAAAAAAAAAAAAAAAGTAAAATAACACTTTGGATAATATAACAATGCAGTGATAAATGCACTAAACAAAAAAAAAAAACTTACATATTTCCCTTTGAGATTATGCATACAGATGATGGTTAAAAAGGCACAATATAAATATGCACAGCCACGCAAGACACACAAACAAATACACAAAAATACACATTCTTAACGGTCAAGCTGCATGTGTGTAAATCTTCTTCAGGCTCAGTATTGTTCAGTCGTAATCTCGTACGGACCAAGGGGAAGGTCGACCCTTCCTGCTTTCCTCACTGCCAACAACAACAACAACAACAGAAAAAAAAAAAAATCCCTTGAAATACAGTTAATGAGCAAAAAACCAAGTAGAAATGTATTGCACAATCTTGTGTTTTTCTTTCTTCCCCCTCGTCTCCAACATGACTTAGCAAACTTGTGGGTCGTCATGTGGCAGAGTGTTCAAAAAGGTGTACAAGTGATTTTGGGGATTGCAGTTAAAGAGATTTTCCAAGTTTCCACTAATACAACAAATGAAAGCTTAATCAAATACAACTTGACAGACTGATTCACTACGGCTGCAACTCAGTTATTTTCATTTTTTTTGATTAACATGCCGATTATTTTCTCAAATAACTGCTCAAGGTGACGTCTTCAAACGTCTTGTTTTGTCCGACCAACAGTCAAAAACTGAAAGATATTCAGTTAATGATAAATAACAGAGAAAAGCAGCAATAATCACATTTAATAAACAAGGTAAAGTTTGGCTTCTTTTACTCGAATTAAATTATTTGATAATTGAAAACATTTCTTGATTAGTTTTCTGTTCATCAATTAATCAACTAATTGTTTCCTAAGTATCTTTTTTTTTGGTAAATGACTGCAGCTGCATCAACAAAGCATTTCTGGTTTTTAAGAGTAATGAATGATACTCTTGTAACTGACTAACAACTTATTTTATCAGCCCTGTATTAAGAAAACTGCTTTTGTCAAATTGTACAACAGTTTAAAGTAGATTTCTCTGCTCCCACAATTCACTGTCATTGTAATGAGATACTTCAACCATCCAGCAATTAATTAAATGAGGAAAAAAACAAACAAACTCTGAACTGTTTATGATCAGAGGCTGAGAGCCTTCACATTTTCCTGCTTTGACTTAAAAAACACTGAACATGCAGAAAACATGAATCGGATCATTTGTTAGCAGGGTCACGTTATCCCTTTTCACACCATTAAAACAACATAAACGGCCAACCGCTCTCCAATAAACCATTATTTATGATGTATTTATGATGCGTTTATGTATTTAATACAATATGTATTGTGCCGCTTTCATCTAAACACTTTTCAAAGCTTTGTTTGCAACCAAGCTGGTCTCCTCGTGGGATTTCAAGGACACTTAAGGACTGTGCTCTGAGGAACCCGAAGGACCGGCTGCGTCTATGTACAAACAGTATTCTTTGATTACTGTTGCTGTCCTGTGAAAACCACGCATCTCCAAAAACGTCAAAACTTTAAAAACGACAGCCTTGTGACGATGCATTTTTCAGGTAATCAACTGGGTTTTGTAGCTTAGAAAGTAGAATATCCTCAACACATAAAGAAACAAAAAAAAGATGATAAAATCTGGAGATACATGGCTTTCATTGGGCAGCAACCTTTTGCTCAATAGCCTATGCATTGCTTTACTAATAATACTACGACTAGCGGGGCAGGAAATGTAGTTTGTTGTCTACCAGCCAAAGCAAAGTGCAGCTCTGCTCTTCTGGCAGTCTCGCGTCGCTGCTCACACTGATCGGTGTTTGGTTTTTTATGTTTAGTGCGTATTTCCTGCCCTGCTTTACTACCTCTCATATTCCTACATAAAAAGGTCAGTTCTGGTTCGTCTGGTGGCAGGTGCATGACAGAAGCCTCCGATCACCTCTCAAGCACATGCTTTACTGACCACATATCACACACACACACACACATATACACACACACACACACACACACACACACGTAAGAAGGACCACACGTCTCCTGTTGCAACACAGTGGAGAGGTCAGGACAGCTGACTGATAGTGTGGTCAGATCAGGAGGGGAGGTCATGATATATTTTTTTTTTTAACTCAATCTCGTACCTTATGTTAAATATTGGATTATGATACTTGATGAACGTCAGTAACTTAATAACTGCAAAAAAAAAAATTAAAAAAAATGATGCTTTCAAGTCTTGGAATGAGTGCAAAACAACCCAGAAAGAGATTTTTTTTTGTTTTTTTTAAAAGAACAAATTTGATATTATTCATGCAATTATACAGATTCTGAAAGAAAAGCTAAAAACAACCCAAGAAGAGAACGCCAATAAAGAAAAATGGCCCTTTGGTTGTTTAAATCCAGAGATAGTAATTAGGAGGATAACGCTCATCGCAGGAGATTTTGGTTCTTAGAAAGAAATCAAGATAAAGGCCGAAAAAAAAATAAAAAAATGGATGTCTTCCCTTCTGCGTCCAAATCAGTGCCAGTTTCAGCCGTGGTGAGGTTAGCTGCCGTAGAGGAGGGAGTGCTGGGCGTGAGGAACCTTAATTCAGCCGACTGCGCGTCCAGTCTGTTTCTCACAGTCGAGCTCCGACCCAAAGTCCGCCCTCAGTACATTTACCATCACACAGTCAAGTCATTAGTCGCCAGTGAGAGCCAATTGGTGTTTGTAATATGCGAGTGAGTATCGTTTGGGGGAGGGGAGGAGGGGAGGGGAGGGGAGGGGGGGGTGGCGGAGGATTCTCAATCAGTGTCACTCCACAAACCGCCAGGATGACGACTAAAATTTGTCCTGTATTGTGCGGCATTCCTTGCCGCAGCCACTGTCGTCGCCGCCGCCTCCTTTACAAGAAGTCCAGTTCCAGCGCTTGGTGTAGGGACACGAGGTCGCCGTGAGTGGAGATCCGCCAGAAAGGCATGTTGTGCTGCACAGAAACACACACACACACACACACACAAAACAGCTGCTTTAGACATCTGGCAGGATGTATGTTGGCGTGTTCTCGCAGCCAAACTGGTAGTTTTAAGATAAAACAAGCACCATACTGACTTTGATTGCTGCGAGGCTGGTTGGCGTTCATTCAACCTCATCGTTAATGCCGTTATTTAACTGGATCTGTTATCATTTAATTTCTTAGACTAGTTTAAGTGTTTTTCATATTGATTCAAAAAACAAACTGGAGCCACAATGACTCTTCTGGTGTTTGACAGAATTCTGAGAAGACGCCACATTGGATCTTATTCGAGTATACAGTCTTTCAAATAAGGTCACGTCATTTTCTTCAGGACACGGAATGAGACACGGAAACTAAAACTTACCTGTTTCGCTGCAAATTCCTCATCTCGACCGTCACCTATCACCACGTAAGTCACTTTCTTCCCAAAGCGAGAGACGATCCTCTCGAAGCAGCTCTCTTTCCCTGCACGAAAGGAAACCACAGAGAAAACGTCACGTTATCTTGAGGCTCATGTGACATTTTAAGGTAATTTATGGAGCACGTTACTCAGTATTATCATGCGTACCTATTTTTGTGGCGCTGTAGATGTTCTCGATGGGGAAGACGTCTCCCAGGCCGTAGAGCAGCACTTTTGCCAGAGCTGGAACCAGCTGAGTGGTGGTGACCAACACATTCATACACTTTCCCCTGTTGGTGGAGTATCGCAAACATACAGAGTACGTACAGGCTTTAAAATGAAGCGACAAAGCTTTATTAGAGCACAGACTGATGTGGGACCAGTTCTTCAGTTTAGACTAACATCACGTTATCAGGCTGAAATAATCCTGTTAATTCTCACGTTGCTAATTTGGTTGTTTGGAGGCAGTTTAAGGACTGATTTGTTCATCCTGGATGTTTGTTGAAAGGACTGGATGTTGCAATCCCTCGTTAACATCAGGGATTGCAACATCTAGTACTGAAATAAAAAGGCCAAATGAGTACAGAGCTGAAACCAGGATGAGCATTCATATGACATAATGAAGATGTGAGACTGGTGAGGTTTTCCCTCAGTGGAAGTGCACGAGACTTTTCAGTGGTTATCATTCACATGCTATGACAATGAAACCTTGCTAAAAATCTTAATGAAAATCATAATTGTCAGCAAAGTTAGCTCTGCATGTAACATGTTTTAATGCAGAAATGAGAAATTCTCAACTTTGTCATATGTTGTGGCTCCACTGGTCTTTTAACAATCAGCATCAGTTTGTCTTTTTACTTTTAAGTATCTCAAAAAATATTTGGATTGGTCACTTTTTTTAAGTGTCATTTATTTTGTTGTCGTGTGTATGATAAATGGCTCTTCATTATGAGAATTTAATAGTGATAATTACACCAACAGATCATGACAGTTTCTTAATAACCTGCATGTTCTTTTCTAAAAATCCTTATATCGACATTCTTTCATTATAAATCTGAGAAAGTGAGTTTTGTAGCTGAAAATTAGTTCAAATTCTAACATGGATAAGTAAGTTATCCACGTACAAAGAACGAGGCCTTGACAATAAAACAAAACTTCTGACTCCTGTGTTTGTGCTCATCTGAATAACTAAGAAGTAGGTATTTTCATGTAACGTTGAGATTTAAACATGTTGAAACTAAACCTCAGTGTTTTGAACAGTGTCTGCGGTTGGATCACGTTCCTTCCATTTATTACTCAACTCACGTTTATTTGGGTTACTGCAGGGGAAACTTATCTGACTCGCTGTTAATGTTTAAACTAAAATCGTCACCACAGTCTAATTATTCACAAAGACTGGAGTTGTGTGTGTGTAGACTGTAACAGCCAGTGAGGTGCAAAGTTCTCTTAAAATAATAATAATAATTATCCTCAGACCTGGACTGGATGAGCAGCAGAGATTTGAGCGCTGTGCTGAGCCAGGCGTCTGTAACGTTCTCAATCTCAGACTGAAGACGTATAAGCAGCTCCCTCTTCATAGGACTCAACAGACCTGGAAGAGAAAAACATGAGCTTATGAAGCAACTTTATCTACAACCTTAATACTACATGTTTTAAACATCATTCCCATTTTACTCTTTCCAAATGTCTGAGATGATGTGTTGACCACATTTTGTTGTTGAGATTGAACCGTCCAAAAACAGAATTCCACAGTTAAATATTTAAACAGCAAAAATGTAGCAGACGCACAAACACACAAAAGGTCTTGAACACAAACACACAGAGCTCTCTGTTTATTTCAACCGCTGGGCTGAAACGGTACCATGTGTGTCTGACACAGCCAGGAAAATTGGGGGAAATTCAGATCTCCCAGTGTTGTTTGTTTCCTTTTGCCTTTTGGATATTAAGACTGTAGAGCCACTTTTATTGTCATCAAACATGTTGGCATTCAAAAGGGCTGTAAGCACTCTGAGGGATTTCTTAGCAAAACAAAACAAAAACACCAAAAACAGGCCATTCACATGATGATACTGAAGAGTGGATGTGATGGAAGAAGAACCTCTGAACACCGTCTACTGACTTGGAAACCTTTATTTAGATGAAGTAAAAGAAGGTTTCCACGCAGCCTTGTTGTATTATTATAAAAATGTTTGGCAGTAACCTGTGATTTAAAACTGCAGCTGTGAAGAAGAGTTTTGATGCAAACTTCACCTCCTACGTTTCCCTTGTAGCTGTTGTAGATCTCTTTTAGCCGGCGGTAGCGAAAGGCCAATTTGCGCATCCACTCCACCCCTCCCTGGACTCCTGTAGTGGCTCCTGACGCCCCTCCGCCACTGGGACCATTAAAGCCATCCGCCAAGAAGTTGTAGTTACTGAAGTGGAGACAAACACTAGTGATTAGTCTTCTAAAAGTAAACGTGCAAACATGTAGACAAAGATGGTCCACTTATGGTGCTTTAACACTTCTTGAATTGATATTTATTGGTGATGAAGCAAAATTAATTGTGTTTGTGTGTTTAAAGTCACCTCAGGTCCTGTCCATTGTCATCAGAGGCCACATCCTCAACATGGACCTGATCACATTCCTTAAAACAAAAAGTAGATTGGTTCTTTTCCCTGCTGTTTCTATAAACCATAAACTTAAACAAAGACTACAACATCCATACCAGTGACTATCGGTCCCTTTAGACGGGAAAATAGGTTTTTACTAAGGTTGGGAAATTCATCATTTTGCATAGACAGACCTTCATCTCAAGTGCAGAGAGGTCCAGAGAAAGTCTCATCAAGTTAATGTAGCTTTGAAACTAAAGCTGCTTTATGACTGACTGAGCTTGAAAACACCCATTTTCAGGGGGCAGCACCTCTAGTTGGGTTTTTGTTGGATGCAAACAACTTGTCTATTCATGTAGTTTTACTGGTTTTTAATTGACAGCCCACTGTGTTTACGCCCCTTTCTAATTGATTTAAGCAGGAAATTCATGATACATTTTAACTGGTAATGTTGTCTAAACAATAGATTCGGGAGAATAAGGAGGTTTGTACCAGCTGCTGTGACTGGTAGTAAAAAAAACAACACTTCTCATTGTACCTCAAGGTCATTGAAGAAAAGGTGGGTGTCTGCCAGCTCAAAGATAAACTCCTCCATCTGCAAGCCCAAGTTCAGCACAGTTGCCGGGTCCTGAACACACACACAATAAGAACCACAATAAATAGTTTAGACAATAAACTGTCTTTTCATTTGATGTTGTCTGCTCAAAAAAATGTATTTACAGAGACAAACCTTGCCAAACTTCTGTGCGTAGGAGCCTGTCAGCAGTGAGTGGAATATAATAATAGTCTCATCCAGATCCCACAGAAAAATGCGCTAAAAAAAAAAAAAAAAAAGCAGGGAAACATTATTTTACTCTTTGCTTTCTAAAAACTATGTTCTTTTTTATGTTTTTATAAATTACAGAAAGAAAACATGGAACTTATTCTAGTCCTTACATTATTATCTTTCATGTAAAATTAAGACAAAAACCAACATTTATGTGCTTTTACTTTGTCAGTTTGCTCCATAAATTTTGGACTTGACTACTGTGGCTGTGCTTTATATCAACTAGTACTTTTCAGACATATTAGCATGTATATGGGTGCAGATATTTGTTTGCTCTGTTGGTTAATAATAATTAGCACCACAACTAAATGACGTCACTACGTGTTTACCTCCAGGTCACTTTCAGTAGGTGGGGAGCTATCAGGCTTCTTGCCCTTCCCTTTGGCTTTGCCGACTGAGTTCCTGCGTCCGACCTCATCTTGGTCTCTGGCTCCAGCAGGAAGAACCACACTGGTAGGAAGGGCCGCACCTGCCGGGAGGTTCTCTGGTGGGGACGCATCTTATCACAAGAGGAGAAAAAGTCTGACATCAGTGCTTAATACATTGCTTCTGTTGTCTCTGAAACATGTGTAGTATTACATAGAACACATCCTATACAGTGTAGAGGTGATGAAACTCAGTGTGATCACATGCTGTTTTTGAAACGTAGTATTGAAATCACCTCTGGGAGGCAGTCCAGCTGATGCTGCCTCCTCTGACTTTACAGCTGAATATCCGGCTACGTCCACACTGGCACTGTGATCGTCGCTGCTGGGCAGCCCGGCAGGCACATAACTGGGAGGCAGAGCGTAGTACTGAGAGAACTGACCCTGTCCCAAAGAGTTGTAGCTGCTGAATTCCTGAAAAACAAAAAACAAGAGTGAGATAACCTCCCAATCACCCACCACGTCACAAAACATTCAAGTTCTGTTTTCGATGAGCGAGTTGAGCCCGACCCTCGAGATGGAAACTTTATTCTCGGAGTTTGAGAAGTTTGTATGTGTGTTGAAAGAATATGGAACAAATTTTGTCTTGTTCCTTTAAGACTCTGCCAGGATTTGTGCTTTTTTCCTGCCAGAGTCCTACTTCTCTATATTTGTGGCAACAGTTTGTCTAATGTTTTAAATTTATAACATGTATGAGTGTTGATTTTCTTTTGATATTTTGATCATTTTAAAAGATGCACTGCACTTAGAAATATACAGTGTTTTATTTGTGCTGCTAATTAATTAAAAACAGACACTTTTTGTGAGACACAGACAGAGTTTTGTTCATTATTTCTTAATACGAATGTACTTCTTACCTGGTGGGCCGTGGTGGTAGAGGCTGTGGTGGCAGCCGTAGCTGAGGGGATGTTGGAGTACACACTGGATGTTGTGAAACTTGAGCCTGGAGAAAGAGAGAACTAATTTAAAACTAGAAAATATTATTACATGGTGTTTAAAAGTGAGTAACAACAAGAGAGGAAAACAGAGCGGTGCCACTCCGAGTTCAAACTCTCCTTTATATTTTCAGTGCTTCACAGATTTGCAGAGAGTGTGACGGCGTAATCATGTGAGACAGAGTGACGTTGCAGCTTGCCTTGGCTGGGGTATGAGTAGTGCAGCTGGCCTGGCTGGGTTGAGGTATATGTGGTGCTGAAGCTGAGAAACCCAGGCTGGCCACCAGAGGGCGCCTCAGGCGGCCCTGTCTCTGTTTTTATGACTGGCCACATAGCACCTGAAGATGAAAGAGAGCAACGGAAGCAGAAAATAAAAAGGGGCAGCAAGAGGAGTGGGGTCATTAAAGACAAAGCAAAGTTAAAGAAACCAGGTCCTCCAAGTCAAGATGTGGGCTTTGTGTGTGAGCAGAGATCAAAAGCAAATCAATTCCGCAGCGCCAAAGCACAGTAAGGCCTCTAAAGCATAGTGACAAAGGTGCAGTGCTGGGTTTTTAGTGAGCAGACAAGTGTTAAAATAGATTGTTAAGAGTAGGAACGGGGACTAACCAAAGGGAGGGAGGCCGTAGGTTTGGCCTGTCTGGGGGAAGGCTGAGTACACAGTGGACTGGGCCAGAGGAGGAAAGGCCACCTGGCTGGTGTACGACGTCACTGCAGGGCTGAAAGGAAGGAAAGATAGAGAGCAACGATCAGTACCTGCAATAAATCAGAGCTGCTGGGGTTTCCCGATCGCCTCCTGGTTAGAAAGCATACCAAAAAACCGCAATATCTGCAGACCTTTGTTGTATGTCCCCTCTCTCTACCCACGTTTCCTGTCTGTCTGACCTTTCACCGATCAAAAATAGAAAGGCAAGATGCCAAAGTGTTACCTAAAATAAATAAAAAATCTGAGGAATGCTGCCAAATGCACACATACATCTACTATGTCTGGGTTCGAGACTGTAACACATCTAAAGCGTTTTCTATAGCACCACACAAAACTGAATTTAATCCCCTTTTTCTTCACCATCACGTTTGCTATTTACACACATTGTTTTGTTGTGTTAGATGTGATTGATTTAATTTAATGTGTTTCTTATGCATCTATGTGACACCTATTTTACAGCCTTCCTTGAAAAAGAGATGATGAGTGCTTTTCACTTGGTTAATTTATGTTTTCTCACGTCCTCTCTCTCCTCCGTCCTCCAGCCGTGACCCAGAAAAATACTCTTTTAACTTTGTTTTCATAAATAAGCCAAAAGGCTTCTCCTTTCCTCTTTTCCGTTTCAAGTATGTCTCAACTCCTTCAGGAAAATATGACACTGCACAGTCACGTGTCTCCTATAAAACTCATCCTGAGCCTGAAAAGGAAAAGTAATATTTTATTTAAACATATTCTGCAGGCTACAGCTGTTTTTAAATTGCTCCTTTACGTCGATTCTGTTCTTTCAGTAATTAATGGATTTAAATCGTCTATTTGTGTCTAATTCTGTGGCGGCCAGACGCTGCTACAGATCTATAAGCAAATGACAAAAAATTGGATCAATTAGCAGGTGTTTTCCTTCCAGCTGTCACTAGAAATTATTAAGTAACAGTTTAAAGTTTTAATTATTTGTACATGAATTTTAAGTTAGACTGTTTCTGTTTGACAGTGGAGATGCTGTGCGTCATGAGTAGTTGTCGCCTCAAATTGATGCTGGAGTGAGTGAGGTAGTCCAGTTTGATTAATTAAAATCCTCTTCCTCACGTCTCTTCCTCACATCTTCGCTGGGAGGAGCTGAGACGTGAGTGAGGCGAGTGAGGAGACACGTTAGCCGAATGAAAAGCACCCATCGTATCTCAAGAGACTTCCTGGTTAAATTAACAAAATAAAAATCCAGAGGTCACACGTTTATACCTGCCACAGGACATGAATCAAACATTTTCATGTAGAGGTCAATATTAATGGTTTATAGCACCTAATATTAATGGTTGTCCCAAGCTAAGCAGCACCTGATATTGGGTTGCTGCAAAGGCACAAGAGCAGGAGTTGCTTATCTAGTTGTGTGTTGAAGTGTTTAAGAGGTTTGAAGAAATAATCACGTGTTTCACTTCACATAACCGCTTAATAATTGTCTAAATGTAAATTTAGTTTAACTTCTTAACTTTACTAGCACCTAACTCCAGCTGCAATGATTGATTCTAATACTTTTGAGTCATTTTTTTTAGAGAAAAAATGCAAAAATGTCCTGGTTTCTTTAGTTCTCTATGACAGCAAACTGAATATCTTTTGGTTGTGGACAAGAGAAGACATCAGAGGATCATCTTGGGCTTTAAGAAACAGTGATCATCGTTTTTCACCATTTTCTGCAATTTTATGGAACAAACAACTAATCTAGAAAATAATAGATTACTCGATAACTATTGTTAGTTGCATCCCTACATCTAACTAACCCAAGCTTAAACATATCCAGTGTCTAAATTCACCACTTATTGAAGTTTCTTCCCAGGAACAGCCATAAACATGTGTGTTCAGTCTACATTTCATTGTGCAGAGTGTTGTCTCTGTGCAGAAAAACACTGTAGAGCAGGAAAACAAAGCTGCAGCTGCAACCAATATAAATACTTAGTGTCACTGGGCTGGTTGTTATTTGCAGTGTAAATAAAACGGTTGCACGCTGTGGTCTTGTGCCATATTTCACATAACAGGAAAGTAAAAAAGCGGTATAAGTAGTTCAGTTAAACACTGATCACTTCATAAATCTGTGTTATAATAGAACACCATAAATGAAAAGATTCACGGTCGTTTCGTTGTGTTTACTCACTTGCTTCCTTGATAAACCTGCTGAGTGTATTCAGATGTGGCCGTTGTGTCTGTGGCTGCCAAAAAAACAAAAATGGCTTCAGTTCGACATGCAAAAGCAGCTTTCTATCCTCTAGACCTTTATTATACACTGTCCGGTATTGAGATCGTGTTTCTGTTCATACCAGAGTGTGCATACGAGTTCATGGAAGCACCACATCCTTGAGGTGCCGCCCCTCTGTCTGCGTCCGACTGCTCCGGATCCCCTGCGATCAGAGACGAGCCGTCAGTATCCTGCAGCAACGTTTCTGGCCGTCGACGGCCTTTTTTCCACATTTTCTGCTTACCTGGATCGAGTTGGGTGGTGGACAAGGCAGAGTAAGAGCTTTCTTGCTCTGATGAACCTAACACAGCGGCTGGGCTCCCATCCTCACCCAAATTACTGGAAGAGAATCCATTTCCATTTTAAATATTCTGCTGCTGTTTCACAATCGACTAATGTGTATTAAATTAAATCCAGTGAAAAGGCTGAAATAACAATCATATAATAATGATTCAAAATAAGCCACATTGTCAGAATCAATTTATGAGTAGCCTGTTCAAAACTCTACATTTTCTCTTAGTAGTTTTCCATCAGCAATTTAAAACAAAACATCACATTTAAAAGATTCAAAAGAACAGAAATAGAGCTAAAAATCTCAAATTAGCGAAGACCAACCTTTGTTCTTTCTCAAGTCCACGGTCTAAGTCAAGCTTGGCTTTCTTTGCCTGCGCACACACACACACACACACACACACACACACACACACACACACACACACACACACACACACACACACACACACACAGAGCTTGATGAAAACCTTTCAGTCAACAAGTCTATCAAATATACTGGTACTCTAATTGGTTTTACTGGTTTATATAGTTTTGGAAGAAGGTGGAATAATATTCTCAACCCATAAATGAACATTTGAACCTTCAGTTTATCTAAATCAACAAATATGGAGATACGTTATTTTCACTGGACAGCAACAAATTATTATTTTGTCTGATTAGCGGCAAAAACAGCACAAGATCAATGGATTTATAATGATGTGAAAAAGAGCAACAGCAAATGTTCAATGTCAGTTTTTCAATGTTGTCAGTGATTAATTTTCAGTTAGTCAATTAGTCTGTTACTCATTTCAGCACTGAAAGTGAACCTCACATGTCCAGCTATGCGTTTTGTTTTCTCAAATTTAGTTCAACCCTAAAATCCACTGAAATCTAATATCAACTTTGGTTGGTCAAGAAAGAAAATTTACTACATTTATGAAAGTGAAAACCTGCAGCTTGAAACCAAACATGAGATCTCAGAAACAAATGTTATGAAATGTTCCAATATTTGCACGAACCTCATGATACAACAAGGGATGCAAACATTACCTCTTATTTACTTGCAATTTAGAAAAACACCGCACAGTTTCGTCATAAAACCACTTTGAAAACCATTAATGCAAAACACTCCCACCCCCCCCGACCTGCTGTGTTGATGTCGTTTCATGTACACTCACCGGCAGCTCAGGCAGCTCCTGCGAGTCATCCATCTCTGCAGCAGAGCGACCCGACATGTCTGCACACTCAGCCTACTCTCTGTACCTGGAAAGCCTGTCCGGACCCTGCTTTACACCACCACAGGAGCAAAAAAAAAACGACACATAGGCACAGAATAAATGGCTGGGGGTAAAGCCTTATGTAGTTTTCCGATGCGTGATCATCCCCTCCCCTTGTCCCGTGAATGCTCATCGGTGCATCCCTCCCACGCCGCTATCAGGGGGGGTGATCAGCAGGGAGGTGGCGGCGAAGAATTAAGTGGGGCGCCCTGGTCTAATCTCTGGCACGAGAACTGCAGGTGAGGCACGTGTGGCACTGACGTCGCCCAATGTCCCCACCACTCTTGTGTTCATTGTGGGATTAAGGAAGCGTGCCACCTTACATGTGACCTAACCTACATTCAACGAAAACATCTTCTCCAGAAGCATTAGGTGCTCAGGTGCAAGCTGTCGTATCAATAGAAGCCCCGGGGGGATAAGATCTAACCTCGATTTGTCCACTGCTCGCCTAACAGGCCTTTCCCCCCGCGGCAGGAAAGATGGAGCTAACTGACATAACGTAGAAAATAGGTCAGATCGCAAATTAAAAACCCACACGGATGTGTCATGCAGTTGTTAATGGTGCACGTTCTTATTCATAAGTGTGCCACCTGCAATGACTGGACCAAACTGAAGCATATGTCAGCTTATGCAAGATGTATGTGAATGAACTCAAACAAGTTTAACATCTGAAGGAAAATAAGGCCACTGGATAGTTTAACCTACATACTTATATTTTAGATATTCAGACCACAGGCTGCATAACCATAATCAGTTGTAGGAACCCAAACTTCAAACATGATTGAATCCAACAACTAAATCTATACTTTCTCAGCTGCACTGACCCCAAAAACATCTAAAGCTCTTGAGCAGCTGCTTTCTAGTAACATCCTTATCCAGATGTTAATGCTGCTGCTGCTGCTGCTATATTCTGATCAATCTGACAGACGTGAATTCACCTAGGCCGCCGTCTCTCCAGCTATTGCCACAGGTAACCAAGTCGCTCACAGTCACCCCTCCTCGGCCAGTATCACCACACTCGGGTTGAATGGTGCCATCTGAAGAACACCACAGTCCTGATACTGGATCCTCTGGGAGTCTCTGCTTGCAGTGGTGGTGAAACACCTCCGCAAATCAACTAAGCTGTGGCCTACCACCATAGGTTACTATTAATATTAAGTTGGATTTGTTCAACAAAACATTCAGAAATTCTTTATTTACGTTATCCAGAAATAACTCTGTAATTTGGTGCTAAACAATATTCTCAGTAGTTTGAGTTTAGTTAGTAGTTTATAAGCTGTTTGGTTTTCAGAGGAAGCTCTTTATTTCAGAGAGAGCTATTTAAACTCAAGCAGGGCTGCAACTAACAAGTATTTCTATTATTGATTATTTTCTTGATTAATCAATTAGTTGTTTGGTCTATAAAATGTGACGTCCTCAAATATCTTGTCTTGTTTTATCTCGACCACCAGTTCATAACCCAAAGATATTTAGTTTACTTTCATAGAGGACAAAATAAACCAGAAAACATGAATCGGTTGCTTGATTGTAGTGTTATTATTCATGTTTGCATGTTTAACTGATCTTATATGCACTGATTTAAATATTTACTAAGTTATGCTGGCATAAACAAAGATGATCGGGCATCTTCCATTGTTCCATTGTTTCCATTAAAACCCATCTCTTTTCTTGAGCCTTTTGATAGTCATCATCAGTCCTACAGACTTGGAAGGGGAGGTGAGGGGTATTCAGTTGGTTGCAATCTGCAACCTCACCGCTAGATATCACTTAATCCTACACACTTGTCCTTTAAATCCCATTTTTATTTATTTTATTCTACACTTTTATTACTTCTACCCCTTGATCCTCATAACTATGTCTTCATTTTCATTTGATTGTATTTATCAGTCTCTGTCAAGCACTCTGGTCAACCTTTGTTGTTTTTAAATGTGCTCTATAAATAAATTGACTTGAATTAATTAAGTGTACCAACTGAACATGGTGTCCATTTAAGTATAAAATAGAGTCTTATCTTATTTTCCCTATAATTATTACCAAAATGTTAGTGTGGTTCCACACATTTTCTATTATTAGTAACATTACAAGTTGCATTTTTACAGGTAAAAAGTACATCTTTGGTCAAGACAGATGAAGCTGTCTGCCTCTATCAAGCACTTCTGACATTCATTTGTGGTTGTAAGTTGATAAAATTGTGGCAGGCTATTGACTGGTGATCATTAAACACTTTGAACCCCTCTGTCTGTTCTTCATGTCTGCAGCAGTGTTTAGTGTGAACGCTGCACATAAAAACACTGTCTGAAGGAACTCCCGTTAGCTGAAACCAGTAAATAACCCGGCCCGAGGACGGTTTGCTGTGAAGGTGAAATCTGACATCAGGCTATTTCCTGAAAATCAGTAGCTCGCTTGGTTTCAATTTGAATGCAGAAAAAGCTTAAAAATAACTTCCACAATTGGTTAGCAAACTCTCGAAGCGACATATGGACAACGAACTAATACGACTTAAATGAGCGACCATGACAAACACTTTATATAGCGTGTCACACCAGCATTTACACGGCACCCACACAGACGTTAGCAAAACACGTTAGCAGAGCCGATAATATTTTCACACTCTTTATCAATAATTCATTTACAAAACCGGTGTCATCCACTATGGATTTTGCACACATTCCAGCTGAATAATCTAGGTTTATAGTTGGTTTAATAACTAAACTGGCTGCCAGCTACTTAGTTTGGCCCAGGCATGAAAGTTTTCCACCCCAGAGATTAGTCGGCACCAGCAGCCATAGCAGTGGGCACTGAAATGGCAGCGTGTGAAAGCATCTCTCTCCTGCTGCGGCAAAATGCAAAGCCACTCGCAACACAAACACTCCTGACACGCCAAAATGATCAAAGCCAGTCTTACCATTGAAGGAGTGAACCAGCAACGCTTTTATTTAAGCGTCTCCAACTGAACCCACTGTGCCAAGCTTTGTCTGTTGTTAGGGGAGCACTATTTTGCAGGAAGTTTACGTTGCTGGGCCTACTGCGCATGTGCGGTATGTTCATTCACGGCATGGCGCGACGGGAGGGCGACAGGTGTGGCGGTACATCAACACAGGTGAGGGACACACTGTAAACATTTGTTGTTTGAACAGATTCCCTCTCTTGTTAAACCTTGTCAACCTCCTCCCAGAGTGTTTTACTAAATATATACAGCGGGCTGCAAAAGTCTGAGACTACTAGACAAGATACTTTTGTTTCGAATTACTATTTTTTTCATTACAACTGATAGTATAAGCTTAACAATTTGAGTGAAAAGTTGAATCCTTGAAATATGTCAATGAATTTCAGAATATCTTAGTATTTGTCCCGCTTTTGCTTTAATGACAGCATTTACTCGAGCTGGCATGTACTCCACAAGTTAAATGGGGTTGAGATCAGGTGACTGTGGAGGAAAAACCAGTGACAGTCAGGCCTCCTTGTTCCTTCTTTGATCTTCAAGTAGTTCTTGCAAAGCTTTGAGGTGTGGTTGGGGTCATTGTCCTGCAGCAGTTTGAATCCTTCTCCACAAAGATGCAAACCAGAGGTTATAGCATCTCTGAAGAATGGAGTGGTACTTCTCCTTGGTCAGGTTGGAGTCAAATTGGTGCAAGTGTCCAACTCCAGAGTCGGCAAAACACCCTCAGACTTGAATACTCCCACCACCATGTTTCACTGTCGGTCTGATACTCTGCACTATCATTCTCTCCTCTGTTCGTCTCCTTACATACACCCGTCTGTTACTGCTATAAGTCTCAAACTTGGATTCATCAGTAAATAGGACTTTTTTTCCAGTCATTCACTGTGAAATGCTGGTATTTCTTAGCTCACCCCAAGCGTTTGGCCTTGTTTCCCCTTCTGATTAGTGGTTTAGAAACTGCTACTCGTCCTCTGAGACCACTACAAGCCTTCTTTTGACAGCACTTTTGCTGATTAGAGTCTTGCGTTCTTTATTTAGATTTATGAGATTTTCAATGTAGTCTCAGACTTTTGGACCCCACTGTATATATAAACATATAAATGCATTTAGATGTCAAAAAGCTTGTAGAAATGTATAGAAAATAGTAGTTTGTTAATGTATTTGTTTGGCTAATTTTAAGCCAAGTTCGAGTTCAATACTTAAAGATCATGTATAAAAATCCTCTGCTTGGAATAATAAATTGTGTCTGACATATTTTGCTACAAAAATGTTCAGTTACCTCGTTGAAAAATCCTTAAAATGACATCTACTGTTTCTCCCTCATTAAAAATCCAGAATCTATAAATATACAAATATGTTTAATTTGAAAAGTTTTACTGCAGGACACAAGATGTCGCTGTAAAGTCTGATCTCAGTGTTTATGCACTAGAGGCTTCAAGTTTCCACATCACACTTGTGTAAATTTAATGCTGTGACCACTAGTTGTGATGTCCCAAATCACGCTCGTAGCCTCTCACTAACCTCAGATTTAAGGTTAGTGAGCACAGAAATTTTCCGCTTTCAGCTGACAAATGTCAATGTCAACAGCCGTCATGTGTCAACCTCTGCACATAACATCCGAGAAGCTCAAACATCAAACTGAAGGAACAAAAGAAAAACACATATTTGATCGGAGCGGGACGTTAAGTTTGAGCTAATTTGTCATAATGAATTGTAAATAGTTTTCTGGGACCACAATATAAAGCTAACAAGACGTCACATGAAATAAAATGTAGCCTATAGATGCATAGTGCAATAAAATATGAATAAATTACATACAGCAGCAGAGTTGAAAGATAAAACCTGTAATTGTGAGGGAGTGGGTTACTCCTAAATAGTACATCAACTCCTAAAAATACAATTAGATCTGAAACAATTGATTAATTGATTAGTCTGTCCAAAGCAAATTAATTAGCAACTATTTTATTAATTGATTAATCTTTTAAGTTATTTTCCCAAGCAAAAATACCGACCATTTTTCAATTTTTCTTCGCCCTATGTACTAATGAATTGACTATCTTTGGTTTCTGAAGTGTTGGTCGGACAAAACTAAACATATGAAGAAGCCACGTTAGGCTTTAATAATTGGTGATTGACATCTTTCAGTATTTTCTCACATTTTCTTGACCAAATAATTAACTAATAAAGTATTCAATCAATAATCCTTAGTTGTAACAACATGATAACATATTGTGATTATTATGTACAAGTTGTAGGATATATATATAACACAAAAACATTCCACTTGCCTCCAATTTAGAGATTTTATTTGCCATTTCTGACACAGATTACAATTCAATATTTCAGTTGATCATGTAAATTCTTTTATACAGTAGCAGTGGCATGAAAATAAATATACATAAAAATACAAAACAGAAAAGTAATGCTTCCAAATATGGAAGAAAATGATCTAGAACTGTGTGCTGCCTTTTTTTGTTGTTGTTGTTATTTTTTTTTTAATTCTCAGCAGGCTTGAAAATGCACTTCCTGTATCCATCAGCCTAAAATGTGGGGCAATAAAACAAAGTTAT
The DNA here is from genome assembly GCF_963924715.1 of Thunnus thynnus. Classification (NCBI taxonomy): domain Eukaryota; kingdom Metazoa; phylum Chordata; class Actinopteri; order Scombriformes; family Scombridae; genus Thunnus; species Thunnus thynnus. The sequence continues at coordinate 9,462,339 of NC_089531.1, forward strand.
GAGCAAATTCTGTTTGAGTGAACATCCTTTCGTAATAATTTAATGAATATCAGTTCATATATTACAACTTACACTTCTGCTAAAATAGATGAAATGATAATTATTCTTTCCAAGCGGACAAGATTTTATTGCACTTTCCAGAACCATATCATGCAGTAGGCGTGTGGCTAAACACCAACGCCTGCTCCACCTAGTGGTTCTTCATCAAGTTAATGAAGATTTATACAGATTCTTGTTTAGAGAAGGGAGCAGGAGGTTTAGGGAGAGGAGATATGTACAGTATACATGGATCAGGCCGCCTTGGACAGGCACAAGACATTCACAGTTCTTCTCTACATGATGCATAAATACAAAAAACATTTGTAATAGATTCTACTTTTCTCTAGAGTGTTTGCAATAAAACAGCAATCACTTCAGTTTAAAAGAAGTTTGATATACAGTATGTGCTATCATTGATGTGCGCCTGTTATTGCTGGTTGAACTCTGTATCGCACTCTCCTGATCAATAAGAGAAATCTTTCATAAAGTTTGCAAACAACAGATATAGATTAACACAGTCACTGGTTGTAAATGAAAAGGAGTTGGAAAAAAAAACAAAAGAAATATATTGCCATACAGGAAATAGAATTTTCATTAAATCTATTTTTATGTACAAGGAAACAGTATAACTCGTTTATAATATATGCAGAGTTTTCTTAAAAGTAAACAGTGTATGTTTATGGTTATTAAAACATGGAAAACCTTTTGGTTTTTCAATAAAATATGTGTAACTTTTTCTTCTACACAGTACAGTAAAAGTTTGATCTTCAGTTTACGAGGACAAGCCGGTCAAAAAAAAAGTGTTTTTGTAAAAGCAGAACATGGTTAACTGTTTGGTCCAAGTATCACTAGTACTGTACAGTATTGAAATGCCATCATTTATTTGTCCAAAGTGGAGATATGAATTCACAAGTGGGAAGATATGCAGTCATTTAAATCCAAGTAGCTGATGCTTAAAGCAGAATCTTTCACTTTTCTTGACCCTTGTTTCCTCAAGTGCAATTGAGCATTCACATGAAAATAAAAACGCACTGTGAACTTTGAGACAAATACAGTTTTAACATATGCAGACACGTAATGAAGGCATCACCCTTAACGGCTAGCGCCCTGGTCAAAAGTCCGCTCAAGTGAAACGGTTTTGTGGTTTTTGATAAAGCTGGATCTCGCCAACGCTGTTGCTGCCGTCCAAACTGCCTTTTGAACCTCAGGCACTTCTCTTCATGTCACTTCACCGGTAGACGTGAGATCCAGGGTCATCGGAGGGTAGTGATGTTGTCTGACCCCAGAGTGCATCCATACTTGGCACACGTATTGTTAGTTTTCGGGTGGTTGAGGCAGAAGAATGGGGCCAGTGGTGTTGTAACATGAGAGTCCCCATCTGTACACAAGTCATGCACAAGATCCCCGGTGTTCATGTCCATTTTATCAGTTAGATCCTCTTAAAACGTCCCTCCAGACAGGCTACTCCAGTGTGGTCCCTCTGTTAATATAAGACTCTCGATCCAGAGCTTTTATCCTGTTTCCTGTGAGTTCCCGGGACAGCAAAGGGCGGGGATGTTCACATAAAGGAGTGGTCTGCCGGGGGCCCGTAAGAAAAGCCCGGAAAGGCTCCCGCTGCCTCCTTGATGCTGCTGGTCACAGTCAGGGTGTCGGTGCACAGGGAGGAGGACACGGGCAGGTGGGTGAACTCGGGGTCAAAGTGTCGGAGGTCTGTGGGACCACTCTGTGAAAACAAGCAGGAGCAAACATTAGACATGAAATCTAAAGAAAAAAGTCACCTTATGATGTTTCTGGTAATATCGGCGTGTGAACTAAATCATTTTGATCATTTATCAGGCAAAAATGCCAAACATTCTCTGGTTCCAGCTTCTCAAAAGTGAAGATTTTCTGCTGTTCAATGTTTTATATCATATATTAAATATCTTTTGGTTTTGAACTGTTGGTCCAACAAAACAAGCAATTTGAAGACATCACCATGGCCTCTGACAAATTGTAAATGCCATTTTTTCACTATTTTTTAACATTTCATAGACTAAACTTATCTGCAGCCTAAGTGCTAATATTAAGCATTTAACTATGTTGACCTTCTTGGAGTATTAACTGATGAAGCCCTACTGTTGAAAATGTCATAGCTGTATTGAATAAATCTTTTTGGGAGCATCAATTCAGCTTTTTGTCACTGCACCTGATATTGGGAAACACTATTTTGTAGCTCTGACGTTATATAGACAAAATGATTAATCTATAATGAAAATAAGAATGAACGTACCACTGAGGGGATGAATGGAGGTGTGATCTTCTTGGCCATCAGGTCGTCCCAGTTGATGGGAGAGAAGAAGGAATGGTACTTGAGTTCGAGCTGGAAGGCAAATAGAAATTCTAGATGAGAAGGTTGACGGTAAACAAACCTCACTGATCTTTTACAGTTCCTCTTACAGTATGTGTGCTTAAAAGGTCAGGAATGTGCTCTTACAAAATCGTCCTTCACTCCCAGCCTCTTGGTGCGGTCCTTCTGCAGGAGTCCCTCCAGCAGCTCCCTGCCTGAATTTGACACGTTGGGCTTCAGCACCGGAGCCTTGTGCAGGATGTTGTTGTACATCTCAGCTGTGTTGCGACTGTAGAACGGGGGCTGTAAAGCAAAAGAGACAAACAACAACTTGAGTTTATTTAGCACATGAACAAGCAGGAGGACAATAGAACTGCAACGATTAGTTGATTAATCGATTAGTTGATTGACAGAAAATTAATCACCAACTATTTTGAGAATTGATTAATCGTTTTGAGTCATTTTTTAATTAAAAAATGCAAACATTCTCTGGTTCCAACTTCTTAAATATGATTATTTTCCGTTTTGTTTAGTCCCCTATGATATTAAACTGAATATCTTTGGGTTGTGGACTGTCGGTTGGGACAAAACAAGACATTTTAGGTTGCGTCTCGGGTTTCAGGAAACAGCGATTGTCATTTTTCACCATTTTAAAGATCAAATGACTAATCAATTTATCGAGAAAATAATCTACATATTAATTGATAATGAAAATAATTGTTAGTTGCAGTCCTAGAGGCATAAAATGACAGATTTCACTTACGAGTCCATAGAGCATCTCGTAGAGCACAGATCCCAGGCACCACCAGTCAACTGTGCGGTCGTACGCTTGCTTCTGGAGAACCTCAGGGGCCAAGTACTGTGAAGGAGGCGACAGGAAAAAGTTAACAAAAGTCCAAGAATCATCTCATTTATCACCAGTGGTGTTTCTGTACTGATAACGGATGTATGGCTGTCTAGAGATTTGTACCTCAGGCGTCCCGCAGAAGGTTGTTGTGGTACCGTTGGCCTCAAGACCTTCTTTGCAGAGGCCAAAGTCAGTCAGGACAATATGTCCCTGTGAGTCCAGCAGGATGTTCTCAGGCTTCAGGTCCCTGTAGAGGAGAAGAAGAAGAAAGGATTCAGAGCTACTGTTATCCATGCACACTTGAGCATGTTCATAGATGTCCACTAGGGGGTGCTGTAGGATCGTTCTTTACCTGTATACAATGTGCAGGGAGTGGAGGTAGCCAAGTGCACTTGCAATTTCAGCAGCGTAGAACCTGGCTCTGGGCTCCAGGAAGATCCTCTCTCTCTGAAGATGGTAGAATAGCTGAAAGAAAACAAGACAACGTCTGGTTAATATCTACCTGAAACAGATTTTCTGACCTGATTCTGGTTTCTGGATGTTGTGAGACATTTCTTACCTCTCCGCCATTGACGTAGTCAAGTACAAAGTAGAGCTTGTCAGTAGTCTGGAAGGAGTAGTGCAGCCCCACCAGGAAGGGATGCTTGATGTTCTTCATCAGCACACTGCGCTCAGCCATGATATGCTTTTGCTGGAAGGGAGGAAGAAGATATATTATACTCACTATTCATCATTGTGGCATCTAATATTATACAAATAAAACTGCTTAAGGTGTGTGTATATGTGATTAATCTCTGGAGTTCATGAGATAGGATGAAAACATTTGTAAGCTAAAGGACTTACTTCTTTCTTCTTCAGGATGATTTTCTTCTGTAGCACTTTGACAGCGTAGTATTTTGTTGACTCCTTGTGTCGAGCGAGCAGAACCTGTATCCGAGCAAATATTTGCATGAGTGATGGCGTTACAGTGATGATAGACATGAGCAGTAAGAGAATTTACATTAGTAGAAGTTGCACAGAAAGACAGACTCACCTTTCCAAAGCTGCCTTTGCCGATGATTTTGAGGTAGTCAAAATCACAGGGTTTGATCCTAATGAAGAGAGACGGTCAGACGATTAGGATATTTTACTGACACACTTTTTAACAAAGTTGTAGCCGTCAAGATTTACAGATAAAAAGAGATTTCATAAGGCTACTTACTGAGTGTCCTCAACGAGTGAACTTCTTGAATTTAGGCACATCTAAAAGATATGAAATGAGGAAATTTATCAGCACACTGGATTGTTTTTTGGAAAGAAAATGAGTCACATAGTCAGTAAATGGTTTCTGCTTACCGGACTATCAGGAAGTTCATCATTTTCAACCTCCTCGTTCTGATTCTCATCAATCTTCAGGAAGTTATTAACTTCAACACTGGAAAAAAAAAAACAGAGAACAAGATGAACTTTCATTTGTTATTTCTCTTGTGTCATTATGACTTTGTGTTTTTGTTTTTTAGAACTGAATGATTGAATCTGGATGATTAAACAGTTAAATCACAGGATCTGGGACAGTTTGTGTGACTGAAAAGCAGAATGAACACTCCTGTCCCCCCCGCCCTCTGCCGGAGGTGTGAATCGACCGTCTGAAACATCCAGACAGGTCATGTTTAGGACACACTCATCTGTGTTGACTGTCTAACCTGTCTGAGGAAAAGCTTAAGCTGCTGACCTGCAACAAGACTGTTCAGACAGCTCTGCAGGACTCAGGGGTCCAGCTTTAGACCCTTACACCCTTTTTCTTCCGGAGCATCTGGAGGAGACAGATGCACCGTCCGGGTATTTTTTTCCACAATACCAGACCCCAACTGACCTGGAGGCCTGGTTTGTGAGTTCAGGACACTGTGATGGCCCAAGCCGTATCATGTAATAATTGAATTACCGGTTTATCCTCGTCTAGGGGACAGAGAGGATTTATTTGAAAGGTGATTAGGCAATGGAGAGGTTGCTACTGGCTCGTCATGAAAGGCCTATTCTTACCCTGGATTCTTGCACCTAGATTATACTTTTCACAGAATGTCCTGCCAAACTCAGGTAGCTGATTGGATTGGCAAATGCACGCTGATCATGAATGGGCTAATGATCGGAAATAAATAATACAGCCCAGGAAGTATCTGATGCCCGGAGGTGATTCTTGTGCCTAATCCTCAGTTTTCCCTCCAAATTATACATCTTCCTATTAAAATACTATTAAAAATACTCACTGTTGGCAGATATGTGGAGTAGACACCAGCTTCTGTATGAAGTCATTCAGCCCCATTTTTCTCTCCTTGATGAAAGCTGCAAACGGAGAGGAGAAAGGGGAGGAAGGGGGGGGGGCATATATGTCAGTGGAGGAATCATAAAACATATCATTCAACACAGATGATGCAAAGACTTTTGTCTTCCACCGGAGAAGAAAATATCCGTGTTAGAGCTGTAATCCGTTGTGTGTGAGTTCCAAATATCCAGTTATAGGACAGATTTGCGCGGTTGTGCATAGACCTCTTAATGCTGCGGGCTTATAGGTTATGCAACCACTTGGGTCACTCATTCAGATACCAGCAGTGGTGGCCAACAAAGCATTTGCCATCCTAAATTCTTACAATACAAATAACCAGTTTTGAGGGGGTTTTTTTAAAAAGAAAAAAAAATCATAAGAAAGCAGATTTCATAATTGCAAGCCATTCATCAGATTTTTCGACACAATTCATATAAAGGTAGAACAAAAAATCACTTTGCAATTAGGTTTAATTAACCGCTTGAGAGCTGCTCGCCTTACTAATCAATGAAAACATTTAGTTTGTTTCACTAATCGGTACATGAACAATAATTAATACATAGTTTGTTTCATTAAACAGCTTAAGTGATGAATATTATTATAATATTCAGCTGTATATTATTATTATTTTGGTCGCTCACCCGTGACAACGGCTACAATCCCCCTCATTTTGCAGTAAGTCAGATCGCATCCAGCTTCAGTCACAGCCATGTTGAGCGAGAAACGAGTATCCAGTATAAACACAGAGATCAAAAAACAAAAACAAAAACAATAATAGTTCCTCTATCAGTCAGGTTCTGCTGACTTGGGTCCCGTTCACCGCGCAGAGCTCCGCACACACGCCGCGCTCTCCGCTCTGAACACCGCTGCTCAATGCGCGAGGACAACCGGCCCATATATATACATGTTATAGGGGAGCACGTGGTACCGGAGGCGACACCCATTTTACATCACTCGCTGTAACCACGGCAACCACCGGGGGCGTGACGTCACGGGATTCCGCTGCACCCATATTCTGCCTGCAGGAGGCGGGGGATGACGAGGAGAGCTCACCGCAGAGAAGGAGGAGGAGGAGGAGGAGGTGGTGGTGATAGAGAGAGAGTGAGGGGCCTCTTCTTCTTCCTCCTCCACATTTTCTCTCAATGGGAATGTAATCACTGCACACACACACACACACACACACACACACACACACACACAGCTCACACATAAAAGGTTTCCAATCAGTTGTTATGGAAAAACTGCAGTCACACCATCAGAGCAGCTGATGCTCTTTTCTAGTATCGTGACTCCAATTTGAGCTGCTGTCAAACCTTCCTGCAGTCTTTTTATTTTGAGAGCGCGAGGAGAAATATGTATGTCACGACTGCTGCATTTAAACAGCTGCAATCTCTCATCCCAGTAATCCTCATAGAGGTTGTAAAATGCATGATAAATAATAACAAAGCGTGGACAATACCCTATATAAATACATGCAATTTACATATATCTCTGTGTGTCTTTCATTCTAAATAACTAGTGGATTTCTGCGGCTTATTGTGCCTGATGTTGAGGTCAAGGTTATGAAGGTTACTGGCAGCGTTATATAAATTCAGAGAAATCAGAGGTGACATCATGCTCGTCTAAGCCGGGGCACTGATCAGTCCAGCTGTGGTCCACTAACCCTGTAAGTTACATAAGTGTGCCATAATGCAAATCGCTATACCGCCTGAGGTAGAGACTGATCCACATAGCAAATTTTCCAGTGGGTGTTGATCTGTTGAGGATCGTTTATTTGGTGTCTGTCGGGTGAAGTTTTGTTTTGTCACACATAGAACGGTCCAGTGGTGGAAGAAATACTCAGATCTTTTACGTAAGTTAAAGTACCGATACAGCAATGTAAAAATACTCCATTACAAGTAAAAGTCCTGCATGAAAAATCCTATTTAAGAAGAAATACATCAGTATGAGCAGCAAAATGTAGTGAAAGTATTGCAGTAAAAGTAGTGGTTTGGTCCCTCTGACTGATATTTTACTAATATGACATCATTAGATTATTAATACTGAAGCATCAGTGTTAGAGCAGCATGTTACTGTTGTAGCTGCTGGAGGTGGAGCTAGTTTCAACTACTTTATATACACTTAGCTAGTTTAGTCGAGTGGTTCCCAACCTAGGGGTCGGGCCCCTCCAAAGGGTCACCAGATAAATCTGAGGGGTCGTAAGATGATTAATGGGAGAGGAAAGAAGAAAAAACAAAGTTCTGATACACAAATCTGTTTTCAGTTTTTGGACTTTTCCTCTAATCTTTGATTTTTGGTGAAATATTGGATCATTTGAACATTTATTGAAATGAAACCATGTGAGAAGTTTAGAGGGAAAAATCACTATTTTGTGGAGCTGTTAACAACTCATAGACATCTGAAATGTGACCCCGACTACACACTGCTTTTTGTAAGACGTCAAAAGCTGAAAAGGTTTGAAAGTACTGGTTTCATCTTTCACAATGTGTTGTATTTTAAAAGCTTGTTATATTATCCATTGTGTCAAATCTTCATCTGAGAAGTAACTAAAGCTGTTAAATACATATAGTGGAGAAGAAAGTGCAATATTTACCTCTGAAATGTAGTGAAGTGGAAGTATAAAGTAGCATCAAATGGAAAAAATAAAGTGAAGTACAAGTACCGCTAATTTATACTTAAGTGCAGTACTTTAAATATTTAGGTACTTTCCACCACTAGAACAGTGTAATAGTGTTTTTATCTCACGGAGAGCATTTATCTTCTAAATACCTGCTTCAGTCCTGAGAGATTCATTCTGCTGAAGTCGGTCATTGGGGAACTCCTGGGTTTTGTCCCTTGTTTGACATGTGACAGTCCTGAATAATTTAAGGGAAGTGAGACTTCACAGGACCGGTAGGTCTTGTATCGCAGGAAAGAGGAAGTTAAGTGCCTTATCTGTGGAATAGGCCCAAACAGAAACTAGCTGTGCGGGTCCAGCGGTTTATCATGTCATACCCTGGAAAGGCTGCTCACAGCTCAGCTTCGGCTCTGTTTACACACAGAAACACACCAGATCCGATTGCTTGACACCGACACCACTCCCGGGCTTTGTGTGAGGCTTTTTTGTTCCTCACCTCACGTACCCTTTCTCTCAATTATTCAAGTGTATAATGCTATCATCTCTGGTAACATGCTCTGGGACAAACATGACTGGGGTAGTTCCCTTGAAGAGCACAATTCCTCTGCCACGCCTGTTTTTGATTTGCATGTTTTTTCTGTTGTGATGGAACAGAAAGTCAGGTGTTGCTGAACAAACAGCTGCGTTTGCATGAGGTGGTATTTCCCCTTTTGAAAATGATGTATTTTTTTTCTGAGTAGTTAAACTGACGCACAGATGATAAAATGAGAAAGGAAACTAAGATTCAGACTGATCAGACTCATTTATTAGAGATGCCATCTCTCTCAGTTTCTCTCTGTCTTCCTATAAATGTCCTACCACTGCCCGTGCTGCTGCTATGTGTCATATGACAAATTAATCAGGCTTTATTTAGCACCCTCACAAAAGCCACCCTGCTTTCCATCACTCTGTCCAATCGTGTGATTGATGCTGAACAGACAGGCAGCACTTCCGCTCGCTGACAAGTAGTCGTGTGAGTCACCTGCCAACGGATTCAGTAAAAAGCCTCTCCAACTCTCACGCTGAGCCATCGATCATTCCTCACCATCCTCAGCGGAGGTACCGTTTGTACCACATGACTGTAGGCGATCTCTGGGGCTGCAGTTTGGTACGTGAGTTGCATCGAAAAAAACGAGCCCCAGTTTGTGCCTCTCATGTTACATTCGCATAGCTAAGCATCTGATTTTCTGAAAAATAATCAAAGGTCGTTCAACAACAGTTACTGCTGTTCTGAAGGTATGAGGGGACACCAAAACATCCCTGGAATTCTTAAAAGAAACTGTCATTATAAACCTTTCAGTATTTCCTCTCTAATCCTCTTCAAAGTAGCTACTCTCCTTGAGATGCAATACACTTGTTCTAGCACTTCTCCCATTCTTGGAAACATTTCCTGTAGTCATCTTTTATCACTGTGTCCAGAGCTTCCTGTAAATCTTTTCCCTTTCAGTCAGTCCCACTTGTAGTTTCACCAAGCTGTAGCCATACACTACCTAGCAGTAAATCTGTTAAATAAACCCCATTCCTGTGCTATCGATGGTCTCTTGGGGGGATTTTGGGTCCCCCCTGGTATTTCCAAAATCCCTCAAAACTCTTTGTTTCCCTAAGTTGCGACTGTAGCTGGAAATTACCTTGCATTTTTTGAAAATGCAAGTTAAATATCAACAGATTTTTTAAATTTTTTTAGATGTAATTTCCAGCTACCATCTTTGTTTTTATTAAGAAAAGGAAGCGCAATTGTAAAAGGTTTTAAAAATGTTTTTTTTATTGTGCAGCAGAAGAGTCTTTGAGGTTTATGGAAATACCTTCAGAACAATAGTGAAGGTTGTTAAGCTACCTGGGTTTTCCAAAGATTGCATATTTGGTATTTATTTTTCAGAAAATCTTACGCTTAGCTCTGTGATTTAATGGTAACACATAAGAGACACAAACTGGGATTTCTACCTGCCTTGCTGCTGGCTTCCAGTGTAGTGGGTAGGAGGCAACAGAAGGTGGATGAATGAGTCATCTAGGCAAACAGATCCTCAGCGACCAACTGTAAGGCCAGCAGGAAGGCTGTTGGCTAATGAGGATGGAGGATGTCTAATTACACTCTTGGTCTTGTTGACAGACTCTGAAGGAACGATCACGGCCTTGGTTTTGACACCCACGCAGTCACGCCACCTCTGCTCTGTGCTCGCTAGAAAACAGATAAACAGCTAAAATCTAATTTCTCTTCAGTTCCTCTTTTCTGTCTCGACATGAGTCTCTCACATACTCTTGGCACTTAGCCTTACTCATACAGAGAACCGCAGAGACGCAGACCGGAGGTGTCGGTCCAGCGCGGCCTCAGGCCCCAGCGAGTGGGAGCAGATTTGGCTCACGAACCGAGAGTTAGAATTACGCTGTCTTTGTTTCCCTCCTGAATTCCCAGGCAGGAGATGAGATGTTTTTATTTCCATCCTCTACAGGGATTAGATGCTCATGCGCCTGCTTCATCAGATAAAAAAGAGGAAAAAAAAATTGTTTGCTCTCTTATGTGATGACTCAGACACACACTGCTGCCAAATTATTTCATATGATGCATAACTTTAATTTGCAGCCAAGTAAGTGCTGTGATCCTGCCTATTTAGAACCACAAATCCTCTATTAATTATATTAATGTGACTGTTATTACTGCTATGATTACTATCATGATATTACAAAGCTTTCCCCTGACGTACGCTGTTATTAGCACCAGTCTAACGTCATATTTCTGCTCTATCAGATAAGGGCTGTATGTGAGACTGAACTGAAACTTTCAACAGTTAAAAAGGAAGCACATAAGATGAAAACTATTTTTGTTTAGATCACCAGACTCTCATTCATTGACTGCAGCTCCCATCTAGTCCAATCATCATGAATAAGTGGGCAGTGGTGACTTTCGTTATTGAATGCAGTTCCTGTTTCTATAATGGCCTGAACTGTATGATTATGACCTACGTATGAAGTGACAACTGACTGGAAATGTGGTAAAAATACTGAAACTGTTGATTTAATGTCACTGTTTTCCCTCTCTATAAAAGCACAAAAGGTTAGCTTGAATAAAGCTAAATCACTAGCAAAGCCACCAGCAAGTTATTCATTGGATCCAGTCTGTGGTGTGCTGAGTGTTGACATCCTCACAAATCCAGCGTAAACCTCATGAGGTCAGTTATCACGATGAGATATTCATCTGGAAAACATCCACTGAGAATCAATAGAGTGTGGTGGCTGGCTACCAAACCAGTTAATCAAGTGTAAGAGGTCATTAAGATGATGACAACAAGATGTATTGTATCACGAATTTGAACTCAACTCGCTATCCTTGTCAACAACTAATAAAACTAGATGTTTATATGAAATGAGGTATGTTTGTTTGCCTTTTCTCACTTCTCTTTTTTGCTGGATTGATGGATCGAGTGTTGGATTTGTTCAGTCAGGTGCAGAAAAGTGAAAACAGTCAATAATCTGTCAGCTGGTTAAAGTCTAATCCAGTCACCTGCATAGTAATTTTAGGTTACTCCCAATGATGATGCCACTAATCCAGAAATACCCACTGAGCCTTTCCAGATCAGTGAGTAAAGTGACGTTTATGAGCTGGCTTTGCTAGGCTACAGATTGAAGGCCAAATATGTACAGCTGGATGTGACTAACACAGCAAAACAGACACAAAAAATACAAAGTAGACCAAGTTTGGGGAAAGTCTTAAAGGAATAGTTATTCACATTCTTGCAGAGAGTGATTGATACCACTCAGACAGGAAAAAGGGCAAAATAGCTGGGCTAGCTCTGTCCAAAAGTTAAAAAATCCACTCACCAGCACCTCTGAAGCTCAATAACATGTTATGTTTCGTTTATTTAATTCATAAAAAACCAAAAACTACAATTTTTGGTTATACAAGTTTGTATCCAGGCTAGCTGTTTCTCATTATTTCCAGTCTTTATTGAAGGTCATGGCTAACACGCTGACACACACAAAAATGCAAAGTAAGCATATAAGCTCTTCATCAAAGTCTCAAAGGAATAGTTTCATTTTTTGAGCAATATGATTATTCTCTTTCATGCCAAGAGATGATAATACTGATCTGCATGTTAAATATGAGGCTAAAGCCAGCAATCGGTTAGCTTAGCTTAGCATAAAGATTGGAAACAGGGGGAAACAGCTAGCCTGGCTCGGTCCAAAAGTAACAAGCAGCACCTCTAGAGCTTACTTATAAACACATTATATCTTGTTTGTTTCAATTCAAACAAAAAACAAAGTTTAATAACATTAATTTATGGTTTTAGAGCCAGGCTAGGCTTTTTACCCCTCATTTCCAGTGTCTATGCTAAGCTAAACTAACCAACGGCTGGCTGTAGCCTTGTATATAATGGGCAGACATGAGAGTGGCATAGATTTTCTTGTGATGATCAGTTAAAAAAAGCGAATAAATGTAGATCCCAAAATGTTGTACTATCTCTTTAAGGAGTTACGAGGATACGGCAAATTTGCTTTTCAGATTTTTCAATCTTAGCTTTGTATTTCCATCTGTTTAACCATCTGTTCACGTGACAATCCATCTTGTCAGGCCTCAGGTTATGCGCTTGCGTCTGAACCAACAGTGGTTCGGACACAAGCGCATAACCTGAGGCCTGAGAACAGTGGCTCGGACCAGTCAGTGTCCTATGAGGATTCTCGCGTGATCTTGCAAATCCAGCTGCCTCACAAGGTAAGACGTTTCCAGACAGATGGTTCCTCCAATCACCTGTCAAGTATTTTTTAAAAGTGCCTGCCCTTTTCCACACAGTTTCCAAGGACGACTTCTCAGATGGTTCTGTGTAAGAAACCATCTGGCGCGTCAGGTTATCCATCTGTATATGCGAGACTAAAACTGTTTTTCAGGCTATTGCTAAACACCAAAATGACACCATCCTTTCAGTCCTGGTTTACAATGTCAAGGCCCGGCAGCAGCTTTTATCCTCTCAGGTGACAAATGAAATGAGGAGCTGCGGGGAGGCGTTGAGAGTCTTTCGGTTTGGATATTATGAAATCAACCAGACATTACAAGAACAGACGGAGGAGAGCTAGATGATGTCTTTGATTCCGGTCATGTAGTTACTTGTGTAACCAAAAAATGCATCTAAATAGAGGCAATGACGTCAAGGCGAGCAGAGGGAATGTGAAAAGACGAGGGGATTGAATTAGATAAAAAGCAATCATACGAATGACTGCAAAAAATAAATAAATAAAAAAACAAGGACAGATTTTAGATGCCGGAGATTTAAAAGTTGCACGTCTCATGATGCATCATCCTCTGCTGTGCTGCTGAGAGGCTGCACATTATCCCCAAAACACAATCTCATAACACAGACAGTGAATTAAAGGAGATCCTACCTATGAAGGATTTCTTTCCGGTCTTCATGTCCTCTGAAGTGATTATATTTGCAATCGGGCACAGAGTCTCTGATGAATGAACGTCTGTCTGCTGCAGAGTGTCCAGGTGATTGAGTGCATGTGAAAGATGCCTCCGACTGTAGCCCTCCTGTAAATACACCTCCTCCCTCTCCTTCTCTCTCTTCTTGTCAATGGCTCTCACTGCAGCTCTGGTCGGAAAAGTCTTTGATTCGCAGGCTAATAACTTTCCTCGCTGCAGTTCCCTTTTCCCCGTGCCTGCTCTCTGTTTCTTCCTCTTATCGCCCTGCCTGCACTGAGACCAAATAGCTGAAACCAAAGATCTGTGACGCACCTGCCTCTCCTCCTCTGTAACCCCCCCTCGCCCTCCCCCTGCCCCCCCCCTCCCCTTTTCCACCTCCACCCTCATCTGTTCTTTTATCTACCTGGAGAGCCTCGAACAAAACAAAAGCAGGTGTCTGGTTACAGCTCCCGTGAGCGTGGGAGTCCCGCCGGAGGGAAACCGGTCTCCATGACACGGGAACCACCTGAGGAATATACCAGGAACAGACAGTGAGGTTTTAAAATGTGCCTTTAATTGCCCACTGCTGCTCCAGTGATGTGTTCACGGCTCATCAGCCTCTCCTCCAGCTCCTTCACATTTACTGTCTCTGAGGAGTTTTGGGGGCAAAATGATCCGGTTTGTCACACTGACAGCCCTGATTGCTTTGTTAGCCGACTGCCTCCAGCTGTAGGCCATCAGATACAATGACTGTTATGTGACGAAGAGTGAGGTTTGTGTGGGGGTTGACGTACAGGAGCGACAACAACTCATTGATGAGTAACCTGTTTTTTTTCACACAGAAAGGTGTTGTGTTTAACTATGACTAAATTGTAACCATATGTACTTTACGTACAGGGCAGGGTGGATAGGTGGTTCGATCGCGGAGTTCCCCTGTTACTCCAAGAAATTTACTCATCAAAGTCTGTTTACAGGTCTAGGGGAGCTCTGTACTACTGCAAGTACTGTACTACTCCAGATAAATTGTCTCGAGTGATGTCATTTGAGTCAGCGTCGGCTGGAGATGAAGACCACAAGTTTGAAAATGAAAAAAATCTGTTGATGTGGAGTTAGACCGCTACTCATCTCTGCCTAAGTCGAGCAGCTCGTGGCTACATTAGCTGCTACTAGCATAACCCACCCGAATCTCCAACCAAACTGTTGGAGATCAAGTTGCATTGTGGGTAATGTAGGTGCCAGGTTTTGACAAAGAAGAAGAATGACTACAATGAAACAGACTAGACTGCAGCTAACGATTATTCTCATAATTGATGAATCTGTCCGTTGTTTCCGTGATCGATTGATCGTTTTGTCTACAAAATGTCAGAAATAGCGAACAATGTTATAATTTCTTAGAGCTCATGGTGATGCCTTCAGATGTCTGATCAACAGTCCAAAATACTGACTAAAACGATTATTAAATCCTCAAAAGAGGTGCTGATTTTCTGTTGATCGAGTAATCTATGAATTGACTAATCATTGCAGTTTTAAAAAAGATGATATTTCTGGTTTTGCTGCCTCGGTTTTTATCCTTTTTTTTTTTTAAAAAGCAGCCCTTTGTGAGTCCGACAGTGTTATATGAGTGCAATGCTAAATTTCCAGAATACTCTTAACAAATTAGTCCTGGTAAGATTAACTAAAGTCCTGTTTCAAAGCAAATCTGCAGCAGCACAGAAGCTTACAAACCACAGATGGATGAGAAATTAAAGGGAAAATCAACAGCCTTTGTATGTTCTTTGGCACAGATTCTCCAAATCTCTGAACTCTACTGGAGGGATAAACACCATTCCCCCAAAGGATATTACCTCATTTGATGCAACAATGATGACTGTGGATATCACTGTCTAACAGGTGTTCTCATCAAACCATTCAGTGACCCCAGCTGCCGTTTGTGTTGTTTCTCCACTCGTTCAATTATATTTTATATCTAAATTTATCACCTGTTTCTACAAAGCCCTTAGAGAAAAAGAGGGAGATCTGTGGTTATCCTTTTAAAGGTTGATATCTGCTCACACTAGAGCCTTGGAGTGAAATCAGGCTGTTAAAAATTTTATTTTAATGGTCAGAAAGACTCACATCTTTGACAGTTTGTTCATGAAGACATTATATTTTTTTCATTGGGCTCTTTTGGCCAAAATGACTCAAAGTGCATTCAGCCTCCACTGGAGCAAGAGCATATTCAATGCTAAAAGACGCGTGAATTGATTTGGATTTGGCCCCAAAAAGACTTAACAAAATGTGACACATGACATTTTGCAAATATGAATATAAGCAGCATTGATAAGCCTCCAACGTATCACGGAAATCCAGTTTTATTTCGTCATTTCTAGCCTCAGTGAAGTCAGGAGGTTGGAAATGTCATGATTGAAAGACTTGAAAGAAGGGTCTCTGCGTAATCGCTGGAGATTCTGTCTGAGGCGATATGCATATTTACAACTTGAAACATTTTACAGCTCACTCATTCTGCCTTTATTGATAAAGAATCAGAAGCCCGTGACGCACAGACTCCCACCCTTGCTGACGAACTCTCACTTCAGAGCAAACAGAAACTGCTCCCACCGCTGACAAACACGTATCATTTAAAAAAATCAAAACCACAAGAGGTGAAGAAAAGTTGACGTCTCATTCAAATGAACAGTAAAATTGAAACAGGCTTACTCTTTAAAGCTTTCATTGAGTCATTTTATGTGCAGCACTGAGTTGAAATGAAGCGAGTTCGCCAACAAATATATTTTTTCAGCCTGCTCATCACCTTAACAACACTGCATGACATAGTTCACAGGGAAAGTGAAAATAAATATGGACTGATATCATGTGACTTGAGAAATGACTGCAGGGGTTTTTTGTTGTTTTTTTTTAGATGGAAGTACAGCCTGAATGTTTCATGATGAGGCTGAAACACAGGAATAATATGTGACACAACACTCTGACCGGACAGCTTTGCATGTCATTTAAATGAAGGCAGAGTGCGAGCTGGGAAATGTAAGACGGAGTTCATGTGAGGTGGAGTGAAACAGAAACAGGCCGATCTCGGTCGGATCACACATGTGATTGTTTGTCACTGACCGTCTTTGGCTTCATTGTTGTGGATTCTAGTTGACAATCGGTTGTTGTCTTGTTTGTTTACATGACTTTTCCTGTCAGAAACAAACAACACAATAGCGTTTTTCTTGTTCTAAGTCTCATTTTCAGTTAGTCTCATAAACAGATCATTTTCATATTTGGTAAATATGAAGCTGGTGCCAAGAGACAGTTAGCTTAGCTTAGCATAAAGACTGGAAACAGTGGGAAACAGCTAGCCTGGCTCTGTCTAAAGGTAATCTGCCTGCCAGCACCTTCTTAAAGCTCATAAATTAACACGTTAATTGACATTGACTGTACCGACAGAAGACCATATCCATCCTCTCACTTAATTCTCATCAAGAAAGCAAACAAGCGCCTTTCTGCGTATGTTGAACTATTCGGTTTTTGGTTAGTTATCAAACATAAATAAAAAGCATTTGCTGCTTCCGCATGTGAAGATTTGCTGCTTATTTCAGTTTTGTTTGAATGTAGATTGAATATATTTAGGGTATGGACTGTTGGTCGGACAAAACAAGCAATTTGAAGACATTAACTTGGCCTCTGGGAAATTTTAATTGGAATATTTTCACAATTTACTCACATTTTTTAGACAAAATTACATGGATACTCAAAAATACTAAATAAGTTAAAGGGTTAGGCACTTAAAAGTAATCACTAGTTTTGGCTCTAATGGGGATCACAATAAAATATTGCTCTTTGGTTTATTTTAAATTGTACTTAAGTGTCAAGAAGTCATGGGAACAGGCGTGTGCATTTGCAATTCAAGCCAATCCCAAAATGTGTTTCCATAAACTAAACTCCCACTCTAAAAGGAAATTGACTAGAAATCCCTTGTATGTCTTCATCCCTTCTGTTTCCCACAGATCTGCACCTGTGTTTGTTTCCCACTTCCCTGCTTCAGCATTATTCATGACCACAAAGTCAACCGACTGGATGAGAAGGACAAATAAGCCGTGAGCAGGAACGAGGAGGCAGGCCAGAGGAGGTGAGGGATTGAGATCACTCTGTCTGTACAGTAGGTCACTCAGCGAACGGCCCCGGCTCACTTGTTGCTATCTTTAACCTGATTAGCAGCAGGTTGTGTGGGAGAAAAAATCTGTCAGGTGTTTGTGTGTGTATGTGTCATTGAGTGTAAAAGTTAAGGAGGCCGGTTCCCATGAAAATCCAATCGTAACATGAGATCTGTGTTTCTGTAATGTCATATGAATAGCTGTAGAAAACAGAGTTTGTACAATTTCAGGGATGTCAAAGAGAAACCTGAGTTCAGTGTCTTGTTCAAGGGTCACCCGATAGGTGAGGGTGGGTTTAAAGGGACGCTCTCTAGACATGAAAGAGCTTAACACCCACTGCCGTATTAATAGAAACAGGCCAGGCTACTTTAGTCGTCTTAAGAACCGTGTGATCCTAAATGTTAAATGTTGAGTCACACTTGGAACTGACAGTCAGGAGATGCAGAACGTCTAAGAACCTCTTGGCGAATCTTTACGGATGAAGCTACTTTTTAAATTTCCATTGTTGTCTGTGGCTTAATTTACAAATGATAATATATTCACTTAAAACTGAACATGCAGTTTAACTTTTTAATTCTTGAGAGCTAATAATTTTTTAATAAGTTTGTTGTGGGGAATCTGTAAGGTGGTAAATATTTGTCTTAATTTCGGACAAATCGGACATATGCAGGCTGGGTTTGCTCTGAATGTCACGAGTTAAAAACTGCTGTTGTGAAAGTGACTTTAATGCAAAAATTAACAGGTTCAGGTATCAATAAAGGTCATTGTTTTACATTTTGGCTACTTTTAGTCATGCTAGCAATGTGGCTCTGCAGATGACAATGTCTGCCGGTCAGACTTACAAGATATGTTTCAGCAGCTACTGGATGACTTGCCATGAAAAAGACATTCATGGTCCTGAGAAGATTAAGCGTACGGACTTTGGTAATCCCTTGAATTTTCATCTAGTCTCTCAATGAAAGGGACATTTCTGGGTTTTAGTGAAATAGCTCAAACACTATTAGATGGTTTGCCATGACTATACTTGCAGACATTTAGGGTTCCCAGAGGATAAATCCTTGTAACTTTTCATTTGGTGCAATCATCCAGTCAAAGCTTCAGTTTGTCCAACTTTGGTTTTTTAACCAAATACCTGCAAAAATAATGACCCATTATTCATTATTCATCCTCATCAGTCTCAGCAGTACGTTGTGTTTCATGCTAATTAGCTAATGTAAATAGTCGCAAATTGAATTTAATAAAAGGCAGTAGCAAACAGAAAAGTCTTGATTTAAAAGAACTGAGAGTTGGAACAGACCTCAAGTTTCCTGAGAGTTTGTTCCAGATCTGTGATGAATATCTGGAACAAACTTTGTTACACTGGCATGACTATAAACTTCCTCTTGCAACCAAAAATACCCTAATTTTGTTTAAAAAAAAAAAGAAGAAGCAAATCAGGTCAAACTGATTTACACTGGTTTTATGTCCCCTTGCATCTAAAAACAAGAAGATGTTGACCACCCATGTTTACAATAAGCCAAGAGAAAATCTCTTTAACACAATGTGACGGGAACAGTAGCGGAATAATATCGAACAGGCTGCAGTTTATGCACCTAAAAGAAAACAGCATTTCCTTAGAACAAACTAAAAATAATGAGCAGTACGTATGTAAGACTCTATTTTATGGCTCTAAGTGATCTATACTTATACACTTTGTATGCACGTAAGATATGCATGCTGTTAATTTCACAGAGTATATTTACAGTCCCAGCAGACACGAGACATGTTTTCTCGTCATGTCATTCTCAGCTACCGACACACACACACACAGACACTCACAGCCACTCGAGAGGAGCCAGATAAGATAAGTGCAATCTCAAATCCCGTGATCACTTTACAACTCTGCATTAAGCGTTTTATCTTCACGGCAGAAAGACTCGACTTAATAACAACACCGGCAAATATCTCGTAATTGATCCTCTGTTGAAATGCATCATGTGAATGTGGCCGTTACTAAAGCTAAAACCAGGCCAAGTCTAATCAGGTGAGGTCAAGTTTATTGCAAAGAAGAAGCTGACGGACTCTACAAAGTTGTGACATTGGTTGTACTGAAGGAGGAGAAGAAGGAAAGTAAAAGCCAGCTGCACTATTAAAAACGAGACAGCTTCATTTCTATCAGTAACGAGGACACCGCACTTAGCTTAGACTATTGTAGGGCATCTGGCCAGTCTACCCCCAAGGACAGAGCAGGATGGGAAATATGTAACGTACAAAAATAGCCCACTCATCCCCGCTCACTTGCATATAATTCTCAGAAGTCCCCTGCCTCTTTTTTTTTCTCTATTGCAGGTCAGAAAAAAATGATAATGACACTCATTACATCACACTAAAAGGGCAGATCATTAATGTCACCGTATCCTCCCTGATTTATAATCTCTTTGCTAAAAATGTCATTATCTGCAAATTCCTTGATGAAAGCTTATTGTGTAAGGGCATAAGAGGGTATGTACAGTATGTGTGTGTGTGTATGTGCATGCAGTCATGCATTTATAACTGTGTGTATAAGCTTGTGCATGTGTGCAGCGCTGCAGACCAGTGAGCAGGATCAGTTTAAATGTCTGTCAGAATGGCTTTGTGTTGGGGAAAGTTACACAACACCTCGCATAGTCTTACCTAACTGCTGCGCTATTAGGGAGGATTAGAGGGATGTGGTGTGATACCGGGAATGGTGTGTATATGAGTTATTTGGAGGGAGAGTTTAGAGCGAATTCAGTAATTTATCTGTCAAATACTGTACATACTTAAAGCCACTAATCAGTGAGTAGAGGCTTTTCACAGAATGTTGTGGATTAATTTCCTCTGTGTTATATGGGATGATGAGAGTAAAACAATGGTGGCTACAAAAGTAAAGAATCTGTTGCGTTAACACATTACAGAAACATAGTTAGTGCTGCAACTTATGATTATTTTCATTATTAATTAATCGTTTAGTCTATAAAGTGTCAAAAAAATCATGAAAAATGCCTGTTAGTGTTTCTTTGAGACGATTTGTCCGTTAAAAACTGAAAGAAATTCAGTTTGATGTCATGTATGACAAAGAAAAGCTTTAAATCTTCACATTTGAGAAGCTGCAATCAGCAAAATGGGTGTCCTCTTCGCTTCATAAATGACTAAAACGATTAGTCAATTATCAGAATAGTTGCTTAAAATAGTTAATTTTCTGTCTGTTGACTAATCAATTAATCAACTAACTGTTGCAGCTCCGAAAATAGTAACATCTCTAAGAAGGAAATGAGTAACGAGTGGTTACAGACAGTCATTACGGGGCTAAAATATATAAATATACAGTGAAAAGTTTCCGTTAATCAGTTCTTAATGTAAAGATCCTTCTGAGTCCCAGATATCCAGATAAGTATAAAGCCGAAGGCAACTGGATTCGCTCAGTTAACTTTATCGATATTTCATCTGAAAGGCTTCATCTTTCGTGTCCCAGATGTGTCGAGCACCAGTTAATTTCACTATTTTTGGATGATGATTCAATCTTGCTTTCCAGTCTTGCGAAGAGTGAAATGATCCTGCTGAAATGGTTAGTTGATTAAACTATTGCAGGGAATTAACAGACAATTAAATTTATACTTGATTATTTGTTTAAGAAATGCTAAACGTTAATTGGCTCCAGCGTCTCAGGATTTGCTGCTTTTCTGTTTCATATTATTGTAAAGTGAAGATGTTTGAGCATTTGACTGTCACTTTTCACAATTCTCTGACATTTTAGAGACGAAATGATTAATCTAGTTATTGGAAACTAATCAAGAGATTGATTGGTTATGAAAATAGCATTGAGTTGTAGCTCTAAATGCAGAAAATGTGAAATTTCTGGCCCTTCAAAAATGATCATATCTAAAAAATGTTAAATACCAGCAGCAAACAAAAATATATAAACATCTTCAATCAAAGATTATATCAGTGATATCATTGGAAAGTGAATGTAGTAGTGAGAGTTTGTGTGTGTAAATGTGTAGGCCTATAAATGGGTGTGAACTCTGACACTCGGCTGTCAAAATAAGCCTAGTTATTAAACACAGATGACACATCTCCCCCCTGTACAGCTGTGACTCTAAGTGGTTTTTATTCTCTTGGTAATTCTTCACAGGCGCCGCAGATGTGAGAAGTTGTTTTTCATCATCACCGCTCAGGTCTCTGATCCGCCTCCGTCCTCTTCACACACTCTTCATACATTGTCTGGAGGAGAGGCCGCTTTGTCCTCTCACCTACTGTTAGCTGCGGTCCTGAGCGCCGCCGAACACAGCAGAGACAGTTAGTGTTTTTTTTTCAAAAAGCACAAAAAATGTGAAGTTTATGAGATTGAGCCTCATGCTAAACAGCAGCTCCTGCTGCCTGTGTGAGATAAGTGTTTTAAAGTCTTCGGTTTTAATTCAGCAGCATTTTGAGAAAAGCTAAGAGGTGTTTTTTATGGTGTCATCAAAAGAAACCATGAAAATGTGCAATCATGTACTTATTACAAACTAATAATAATTTAGCATTATTAAAAAGGATTCGCTGCTTTTCTCTGTTTTAAAATCTTTGTAAATTTGCTTTCTTTGAGCTTTTAACTGTCCGTTAGACAAAAAAGCTTTAGATTCAACAATTCATTGATTTATTAAGAATATTGGAGGGGTTCACTTTTTAAGTAGCATCATTTCCTTATTTTGTAATGTTGTCTGGTTGATGCTGCAGGCTTTTATGTTTGTACACAACAGTGTTGAATAAGTGCTCTAGTTCTTCAGCCTTTTGATTGATGCACCACTCAGCCAACAGGAAGTAGAGACAAAGCTGTCAAAAACTTGAGTTGAAGCGCTGCATCGCCACACAGAGAGTTTTAATCCAGATGTACAGTTACGTGTCCTCTTGGCAGGGGATAGATTACATGACATCACAGCGGCTGGGTGTTAGTGAGTTGGCGAGGGTTAGAGGAAGACGATTACGTCAGCCTGAGCTCTGAGCCCGTCTGACATGACAGGGTTTGTGGTGAAGGGCTCTGCAGATGAGAAACGGGGAGCAGGTGCAAGCCTGAAGCAGGAAGTGGTGATGACGAATCACTGCGCATATCCCAACGAACATGACGAGAACATTTACATAACCTGTGTGTGTGTGTGTGTGTGTGTGTGTGTGTGAGACACACTGATGTCTGATGGTAATGACGGTAATGACACACACAGAGCATTAATTTCACTGCATCCTCTTTGATTTATAATCTCTCCAATAAAAATGTCATTATCTGCAAATTCCTTGATGACAGTTTATTGTATGTGTGCATAAGAAGGTATGCATGTGTGTGCATGTGTGTGCATGTGTGTGCATGTGTTTGAATGTGTGTGCATGTGCGCATGTGTGTGTATGTGTGCATGTGTGTGTATGTGTGCATAAGACGGTATGCATGTGTGTGCATGTGTGTGCATGTGTTTGCATGTGTGTGCATGTGTGTGCATGTGTGTGCATGTGTGCATGTGTGTGTATGTGTGTGTGTGTGCATGCAGTCATGCATTCATAACTGTGTGCAGAGTTAGAGGAAGTAATAAAGAGGAATCTTTCTCTTATTTTCACTTGGGGACCTTCCTCTGGAATATTTCATCTGTTTCTCCTTCACTTTTGATCTTTATTAGGCAGAAAAATTATGGCTGAGTATCGTTTTAAATTTTCCAATACTGGTGTTGTTATATTACCTATATAAACACCTTTCTTCTCTAAACCCCTCTGTTGTTCATTTAAATGATAAACTGATTAATCCATCACTTGATTCACAGAAAATAAATTAATAGGGAGAGTAAAAAACAGTTAATGGCTGTCCTACATTTAACAAAACAGGCCAAACTTCTCAAACACAGTTAAATGTTGTTTAATGTTGTCTCAACACAAGCAGCCGTACAAAAACTGCAGCAAAATAAAATGCTGTAAAAAGTTGTGAGTTAAATATCTGATCAAAGAATATGTAAAGTTCTTACAAAGTACTGCAGCTAATCCATCGATTATATTCTCAATTAATCAGTTATTTTGGTTCATAAAGTGCCTTAAAAAAGTAATTAACTGATTATCAAAATAGTTGCTGATTAATTGTCTGTCCAACTTATCTACTAAATGAAAGAATTGAAAGAACTCTAGAGAGAATTTATATTTTTGTGCGGCCCGTTATTGACTGATTTATTAGAGCAGAAGAGGCTTAAAATAAGATTAAGGAAGGACAATGTAATTTGTAATTCATACTTCTAGATTTGTATAAAATGAAAAACGATCTGTTCAAAGCGATACATCAGAAAACTCAAGTTAGCTGCTTTTAATCTCTCCACAAACCTGCATGAGAATGTAAGCTGAGGTTTAGGTTTAACACTGTTTTTATAAACTCATCACCCGTGGTAAATAGGCGGTTTGAAGCTCATGTGTTTTGACTGCTCTCCCCTCTCTCTCTCTCTCTCTCTCTCTCTCTCTCGTCCAGTGGAGGAGTTCGTTATGTAATATCCAAAGAGGAGAGGCTCCAAAGAAAGAACCCAGCGGGGGAGACGGGCTCTGACCTACAGGTGCAGCCGCTGTGGGAGGACTGCCTGCTTTTGGCTGCATGACCCTGCGTACGAGTTAAGCACCGTGTCCCAAACACACATTAAATCTATACAGTTCCTGCAGAGAGAAGCAGAGAAAACAGGAATTAGCTGTTAGAGAGAACTTGGTTATGTTGGAGCAGATTTTAGCTGGACGGTATCTCTCTGACAGAGCTGGTGAAGGCTGATTCTTTAATGGATTTAAAATGATTTTCTTGAGTTGTCTGTGAATAAATTCATTTGCGGATAAATTTAGTTCCCTTCAACAATATTTATCCTGTTCTTATACGTCAGCTCGGGACGTCTTGAAATGAAGCGGCGTCGACTTGTGACCCGTCATCACAGGTTATAGCCTCGGTGTGGATGTGAGTTGTGAGCAGCTCAAACAAAGAATCATTTTGTGTTCTTGTACTGTTTCCTTTCCAGGATTTTTAGAGGCCTGACGAGGTGAAAGCGTTCAGTTTTTCACAGTAAATAAGCAAAAAATTTGAGAAGAGTCTGAAAAATAAACACAAGTTTGTCTAACAGAAAAATGTTTTATGGTTTTCTTAAATCTTTGATCATCTTTGAGCCTTTAGATTTGACTTTGTATCCATTGAAAGGTCGCGACCCCACAGCTCAAGGGCTCAGTGGTATGAACAAAT
This sequence comes from Thunnus thynnus, assembly GCF_963924715.1. Classification (NCBI taxonomy): domain Eukaryota; kingdom Metazoa; phylum Chordata; class Actinopteri; order Scombriformes; family Scombridae; genus Thunnus; species Thunnus thynnus. The sequence goes on from NC_089531.1 coordinate 9,487,241, forward strand.
ATCTATATTGATTATTTTTACATTTTTACACACAAGCATAAAAACAATAGTAGTATTATGAAAAGACTTTTAAATTACCATCAGGGCCAAAAAGACGCTCCAGCTGCTCATCTGAAAGATTCATTCAGATGTCACTTCAGCAACTTATTAGACAAACATTAGATTACATGTTAGATTACATTAGATTACATGTTATTGTATATGCACCTTGGAGATGTAACACTGTAACACTGACTGAATGAAAAAAGCAGTTTGTTTTGACTGCAGTTGTTTGCTCTCACTGTTTGAAGAGGAGTCAGTCACACGGCAGCAAAACCCTGGCCAGTTTGAAATTTTTGTAATTTCTTTTGGTACATTTGTTCACTTTCAGATAATGTTTTTTTTTAACTTATGAATTAGTCCATCACTAAAAAATCCCCTCAAAGGATATTTTTGACATATTGGGAAATATGCATATTTGCTCTGTTATTGAGAGTTAGATAAGAGGACTGAGAGGACTGATAACACTTTCATGCTTTTGCACTAAATATGAATCTTAGCATGACTGTGAGGTTGCCAGGAAGTTGCAAAATTACAGAAAAAACCACAACTTGACGTGTTTACACTTTGGTTTTTAAAAACAACCGGATATAACGTGTTAAATAATAAGCTTTACAGGTACTGGTATTCAGATTTTGTTATCTTCACATAGAGTCAGACTAGCTGTTTCCTGTCTGAATGCCAAGTTAAGTTATTTGGCTGCTGTCTGTAGCTTTATATCGAACATACAGACATGAGTCGTATCGAGTTTTAGCAATCTAATAAAGTGAAACAGTGTATTCCCCAAAATGTCTCAACTCAACTGACAAATAATTTCTTTCTGCCATCAGAGTAGCTTTGCCTTTTTAAAATAATGCCTTGTTAACTGTAGTCTGATAAAAGCAGGAGAGTCTGCATGAACTGATCAAAGATGTGGGAATACTTGACATTTTGAAAGGCTTACATAAATAAGTGCATCATTTGCTTATGAAAGAATGTTCAAGAGCAATAACAATTAAAAAATTTGGGTTTATGAATTAGTCACCTCCATCATGTTCTTTAAAGTGCATGCTACAGAAATAGGGCCTGTGTCTTTTTAATCAAAAACAATGAATGAAAACTGACGCAGTGTGACAACAATCCCTCAAGGTAGACCAGCTCCTTCATTATTCACGAGGGGAAAACTACTCGGTGGCCTGGATCTGACACTGACGGTATCAGTATCTCTGACCTTCCCTTTGTAAACACAAACACTCTCTTAGTTTGTCTTCTGAATACACGTGAAACCACACAGTCTGTCTCATGTGGTGCCACAAAGAAAGCATGTGCAATCACATTACTACTGAGATGACGGAGGAGATGCACATTCTTCCTGCCGACACAACGTGCAAGGCTGCAGAATCGGCCTTTTGTTTGTCATTTACCGTCATTTAAATCCCATGACAGGATGTCAATGCCTTGCAGGGTAAAGTCATCCTGTAGACGTCACAAAGACCTCGAATTTCAATCAAGTTTATTTGTCACATGAAAGGCAGTGACCTCTTTTTAGGATCACTGAGGGTAGAAGCTCTTCCTGAGCCTCTCAGTGCTGGTCTGGTGTATCCGGGAACCTTCTTCCTGAAGGCAGCAGGGAGAAAAGGCTGTTATCCGGGTAGTTAGGATCCTCAATGATTCTCCTAGCCTTAATCGTGCCACACCTGGTGTAAATATCCTTTAGGCAGGGAAGAGTACCGCCTACTGTATGTTCACCGAATGAACCACTCTTTGCAGGGCCTTGCGGTCATGTTCAGTGCTGTTCCCGTACCAGACAGTGATATTCCCTGTCAGGACGCTCTCAATTGTGCAGGAGTAGAAATTCCTCCCTCCATCCCTCCAGTATTTGAGGGGATGCCCAGAATTTCCTCGAGCGTCTGAGGTGAAACAGTCTATGCTTTGCCTTTCATACCACTGAGTCAGTATGTAGTGCCCAGGTCAGGCCTTTGGTGATGTGGACACCAAAGTACAAAATTAAGGAGGGGGGGGGGGGTTCAGGTCCTCTACTTCCTTCAGGTAGGCCATTTTCATTGTTACCCACCTGTCATCAGCAAACTTGAAGATCATGTGTGAACAGGCAGAACAGCAGGGGGCTCAAAACGCAGCCCTGGGGTGCTCCGGTGTTAAAGATGAAGGTAGAAAAGGTGCATCTGCCTACCCTCTCCACCTGGGGTCTATCCATCAGGAGGTTTTAATCCTAGGTCCTTGAGCTTTGTGACGAGCTTGGAGGTAATTATGGTGTTAAACTCTGAACTGTAGTTAATGAACAGTAATCTCACATAGTTCCCTTTGTTGTACAGGTGAGATAGTGTGATGTGATGTGGAAGACGTGTGCTATGGCGTATTCTGTTGATAGGTTGGGACGGTAGGCAAATGTAGTGAGTTCAGTGTGCTGAGTAGTGAGGAGCAGTGCACTGTGATGGTTTGAAAAGGCTTTAAGGGATGCTTAATGCCCAAAGAGTTAAATCTGAGCTTTTCAGGAAATTTTCAGAGTTACGTGCATTCATGGCCTTTCAAGGAAATGAAGTGCGTGAGAAAGTCAGAGGTGTTAGAATAACCTGCGGCTGGAGCTGTTTGATGTAGAATCAACAAACAAACCAGGTGAACCAGCCGCAGTATGCAAAACAATTTCCCAGGTAAATAGAGTGTGACTCACTTTGAACTCTTAGCAGGAACAACGTGTGCAAAATTAAAGAGAAGATTCAGTAGAATATAAACATCAAAAACCTGCAGCCTGCTCAGGTTCAGACTGGTTGAGCAGGAGAGGCCGCGAATATCGCCTCACTTTACATTTTTGTCTTGCACACAAGAAATTAAGTGCTGATTATCTGTCCATCTGTGCCAAATGCTAAAAGTCGGAGCAGCTTGTTTAATTGCACAGTTGGTGGTTCAATCCCCGGCTCCTCCTGTCCACATGTCAAAGTGTTCTTTAGCAACACACTGAACCCAGCCCAGTCTAGTCCAGTGATAATATCTCAAACATTACTTTCAGATTGGTTCACAGTAAGGAGAAGCGTAAAATGCATACAGACTTGAATATAAGACACATAAAACATAATAAAAACATAAAACATACTACTACTACTACATCAATTCTCATAACATACAGTAAAAATGGCAGCATTACCAAACTTGTTGTCTGATTTTAATGAAATTCGAAGGCGTAATGGATTCTGGTGCAGTGTTTCAAAAATTATGCATACTTGCGTAATTGGGCTGCTATATTTAAACAGCATAATATCAGGCTTAAAAAGGCCATAACTCTTACATAACTCTTAAAGCTACCCTCCTGACAAGTTTTAAGATGCCCAACATGATTGGCTCCAAACTAGGTGCGATGTCGAAAATCGTGCTCGTTCTTACATGTTTTAAGCTCAGATTTAAGGTGAGCACAAAGAAACTTTCCTCACTCAGCAGATTAATGTGAAAACAGCCTTCTAGTGTCAAACTCTGCACATACATCATTCTACACAGTGAAGCTCAAACAATGAGAAAAACAAATTTTTGACTGGATGAGGACTTTGAACTCGCCATGTAAATATTTGCTATTATAAAAGTTAATATTCATATGAGTCACCATGAGTAAAAATGTCAAACTCTTCATGAGACATTGCCAATATAACTTTAATGAAACCTGGAAAGGCAATATTGTTTAAAAATGTTATTTGGTGTTATATAAATATAAAAATTTGCTCTTTGTGCTGCTAGAATTAAAGGACGACATTAGAGATGCCAATATTGAGGATCAGGTATCAGCCAGATGTGACAGATTTACATTAAATACAGTTTCTTCCTCAATGTCGTTACATTATTCAGTGTTTCCTCTATCAGTTAACATTTATTGAGTTATGACAGGCCACAAACTCACTTTTTAGCACTAACAATGTCTGACCTGAACTTGCGTTAAATAAGAAATAAACCAATAAGCAACAGAATTTCAAACTTTTAAAGGCAAAAACTCTTATACCAAAAATATGGACAAATCTTGTTTGTGTTAAACCCAAAAGGTGCAAGCATTATATATAACTAGATCATATAAAAACACTGCTATCATGTAGGCGGGTCATGTCTTTTCACCTGTGCACCTGCAGTTTGGACACAGATGGTTTTGGGCTCTTTGTTGCTCTGTTAGTTGTCTCATGTTGCTTTGAAAACCTGCATATCAAAGTGTTGAAAGCCAGACCTCTTCTGAGGCTTACAAAGGCTGCTGATTAGCATTCAACCCAGTATGACCCACCTTTTGTAGCAGGGATTTAAGTTGCTTCAGATTTTAAATCCTCTTACACAAAGTATTCACATTACATTTGCCTACTGTACGTCTAATATTTAACTTCTGATCTTTTATGTTAAGGAATTAAAATATTTTTCAGTGAGCAGGTTCAGCTAAACTATACTTGAGGAACATGAAGCTGCTGGTGTCGTACGGATAGCAACTCTGACCATTAAGACGTTACATGACTGTTTATTAACCGCACAGAAAATCTATATCCATAAAAGTGCACTGTCGTTTGTCACAAGTTCACATATTTTCAGTCACAGATCTTCTTCTTCTTTTCATCATGAGTCATATTTTTAATCTTTATGCAAGTCCATCAACACAAAACTGAAACCAGAAGAAGAACTGCGAACATAATCAGTCTTTTGAGACACTAAAAACAGCCTCACAGATTTGAATGAGCACTATGAATATACAAGAATGACTGTCTCCAACCACTAGACCACTGGTGGCCAAATAGCGTCCCGTGGGCTAAATCTGGCCTTCCAGCAAAAATATTTGACCCCCTAACGTAAGCTGAAGTTTTCACTCTTCAAATCTTTTACATGACTCTTCATAAATCTACAATGACTCATGTAAACTCCTGTAAATCTCAATTTACATTTATTTATAAACTTACAAGATGCATAACAGAGTGTCACACTAAAGTTAGGCAACAACAACAAATACAGACGGGCTTACGTATTCGATCGGAGGTATCTGAGCCCAATATGATAGATTGTAATAGATTATAGATTGTACTATTCATGCGAGTGGGTATATGTGTGTGTGTGTGTGTGTGTGTGTATGTAATGATAAAGGAAGAAAGACGAACATTTAAAGAAAAATAATAATAAAGAAATAAAAAAAGAACATGTTAGACCTGAGATTTTTTTTTTCTTTTACTATTTTCTCTTTTTTGGTTTTGTTTTAGTTTGTTAGTCTCTTCTTTTTGTTGCCACAGACCAGTCCTATAACTGTTGTTGTCTGTGACTGAGTGATGAAGTTTGACCATTGGTTGGCCGGCCGAGTGCCAGCAGGAGAGATGAACTAATACCAGTACTCAAACTTTTTATTTCTCTGACGTTTTCACATCACAAACGATGAACAACAGCATTAAAACGTCTTACAGGTAAAACATGTGACTCATATAGCGGTTATCGGTTTTGCGTGGGGCGGCTGCTCTGCAGGTGCGCTTGATTTGACTGTAGCTGCAATAACCAGGCGGAGATAAGCCTCCTGAATTTGCAACCGAAATGCTGTCTAAACTTTCAGTCACAATTTCCACTGCAGCCTCCATGATCATCGATTGGGAAAGAGGCAGAAAAAGGCACATAGGGGCATGAGAGCGAGCACATAGTTAAAGCCAAAATAACAATCACTGACAAAACGCTCAATACAGAGTGAAAAACAAGAGACATCCACAGAGTGAAACAGATGAAAGAGCAGGAGGAGTTAACAGATAATTAGAATAGTTATGATTAAAATTAAAGTAACTTCTATTTCAAATCAAACATCCCAACATATTAGTGGAAAATATTCTTCTTGCAGCTGCATTTATAACCTTTTTTTCTTAACTCAAACATACCTTAACCACATCATGTGATGCTACTTTAGTACTTTACCAACAAATATTACTGGGACAACTACAGAAAGTTTGCAGACGAACATTTAATATCCAGGAATTCACATTATAGACCACTGACTGTTCCTGTAATGAATTGGCCACAATTTCACACAATGACCACACACAGTCGGTCCAGCCACATTCTAGGTTATGGCCTAGTATTTAAACCTAATTACTGACCCCTTCTTGGCCATCCTATGAGAGTAACAGTAGACCGTCTATGCCCTTCTGTCTGACCTCACTATTGGCTTTACCAGTGCCCGAGTTGTGCAACCCAAGGGAGGGGGGGGGGCTCTCTGCCAAGCAGATCTGGATCAGCCAGCTGTGGTAGATATGTGACCCAGAGATATGTAAACTAGAGATTATTAATGCTGTAATATGGAGCAGGTGTCCAAAAAAAAAAAAAAACAGCTGTGGGAGGAAAGAGGCAGCATGGACAAGTTCTGGCTGGTCATGAAAAGTCTGCAGGCTCATATGGACAAAGTTAATAGTGCTAACACAGATTTCCCATAATTCATTTGAGTTATGTTTCCAGGCTGTGTATTAATAAATAACTTCTTTTTGTTGCTGCGTTTACTATTAACTCTCTGCTAATCTGAGAATCCGCTGTCTCAGTGGAAGAAACGTCGCTGCTGCTGAGCTCAGTGAAGTTTCTGCTACAGTAATGGAAGAGCTTACACAACCCAGTTGATCTATTTTGTTCAAAAACTACCATATGTGCAAAAAAAAACCAAAACAACAACCCAGCTTTTTAATTTGCTGATGCTATGAACAGCTGGGTGTTGTGAGAGAGGAAGCTCAATGAATTATGTAAAAGTATAATTTAACCATTAAGTTGCCTTCACTGTTAAAAGAAGGAAAAATAAAAGAATTAGAGACAAAATAATGCAAATATAAAAGAAGTGGTTATATGACCAATGTTATATATGATACACAATGATGCAGTTAAATCATCTTAACCTGATTGACTTTGTCTAAATCTCTTGATTACTTTTTGTTCTTTAATTTTCCTCACTGTCTTCTGTTTAAGTCACTCTGCATCTGCCAAACACCACTGACGTCATTCGGCTTGATTGCCGGTCTTTCTCTTATATAAAGCACAAGGCCAATGCAGAGAAACACAAATCCTTGTGAACGATGAAAGCTCTTTAGCTTCTTTCAGTCATGTCGCTGCACGGCTGCCTGCGTGTGCACTCGACCTCAAACGCTGCCGTCGGTTGGCTCGAGGAGCTGCAGTCAATGAATGCAGTGGCTTTTACTTCTACATGACCTCCAGTGATTTTTCTTTTCTGTACATATCCGTGATGTTCTTGTCTTTCATTCTTTGCATTCTTATCGGACTCTGCGTGCACAGTGAGGATCAGACCGCGGGTGATGTTGCCCCACTCAGATGATGCGGTTGCATAAGAGGCAAGCTTTTTTGTCTATCAGACTCCGCTGGTCTGTATCTGGGTTAATGCTGCTGCAGCTTGACAGTGCAAAGTCATACAGCTGATAAGAGGAAAGGAGACGTTCTTGCACATCACAGATCTGATCCCACAACAGCTTTGACGTCAACCTGGAGCCATCATATTTATTATTTTCTAGGTATTTTTTAGCAAATTAGATTTTTTTAACAGCCGCTGGCTTATGCACTTTAGCCAAATGCAAATCACAAAGCGAATCTTACACTGAGGCCTTCCCAAAATCCCCCAAAAAACCTTCATGTTGACTTCAGTCATGATTAGTTTTGCCTCTTTCATTTCTTTATATGTTGTAGTACATTCAAGTGCAGATTTAAATGCCCATCTTAATCCCTTTAAGGCTCAGTCTGCATTGTTTTAAATTGATATTAAATAGTACCAATGCTGTTATTAGCAGCTGCTTGTGGAGTAACTAAAGCCCTTTATTTTCAGTTCATTAAATAAATGTAGTCATCATACCGCAGCAGGTTTGTGCGTTACATCTGTAGTCTCTGAAGTTTGTGTAATTGATGCACAGCTCACACAGCTTTTGTACCTTCATTAATTATTTAAATCCTTAACACAAGAATATAAGAGTAATTGACCGTCTGTGCTTTTCTACACACTAGAAAACAGTAAGATCATAAATGTCCTGAACGCCATCAAAGATCTTGTGATTTTATACTTTAAGAAAATCTCCAGGACGTTATCTAGGGCTACGGGAACTTTTCATGACCATTTTTCACAATTTTCTAACATTTTATAGACTAAATTATTAATCAAGTACTCAAAAGATAATCAACTTAATATAATAAATGATTAAAATAAGCATTAGATAAACAAATTGTTTTATTATCATATTTATCTTAAAGTGCATCATATTATCAAACAGTTTTATAAAGCTCATGGTACTGAAGGTCAGCTGAACTGAGTTCCTGCTGCCTTTCTAATTGTATATTAGCTCAAAGCACTGGTGTGGGCCGATGCACATATTGACAGCATATAATTGGTCCACTGTGAGACTGGAGGATAAGGCAGTGTGGGTTTATTCCTCTGTGTGATGTGAAGGTCAAACAAAAAATAGAGAAATGAGCTAAATGGAAAACAACATCAGAATACAGTAAATAAAGAGAGTGACTCTTTATTTGGCATGTTGTTAAAAGTATGAAATCTTAAATACTGTGATGGTTTGTGATCTGTAAAATCCTGGCCTCAGTCTTCTCCCCGCATCGTTTTTCCCGTCTTAATCCCACAGGAAATCTTTTAATTGAGGTTTTTAACAGGAGATTAAAGCCTAAAACTCTGCTGCATGATGCTGGATTTTGAATGTTCTTTTTTTCCATTTTCTGAACTCATTTTTTATAGACATCATGTAATGCCAGATGGAAAATAAAAATAAAAAAAGAAATGACCCGTCTCTGCTTAAACCTGATGTTTGTATTTTCTGTCTGGGTGGTAGCATCTGCTGAACTCACCAAAGCAGGGTCCTCTGTTTGTTTTCTTCTAGATTTTCTAGGTTTTGTAGGAGTTTATTGACCTTTTATATACATTTTAAAGTTATACAGTTATAGTTATATACACCGATCAGCCACAACATTAAAACCACTGACAGGTGAAGTAAATAACATTGATTAGACTAGACGACTGGCTCAGAGCATCTCCAAAATGTCAGGTCTTGTGGGGTGTTCCCGGTATAAAATGGTCAGTACCTACCAAAAGTGATCCAAGGAAGGACAACCAGTAAACCGGTGACAGGGTCATGGGCACCCAAGGCTCACTGATGCGTGTGGGGTGAAAAGGGCTAGCTCGTCTGCTCCGATCCCACAGAAGAGCTACTGTAGCACAAATTACTAGAAAAGTTAATGCTGGCTTTGATAGACAGCTGGCTGTGTATGAGGCCTGTTCTGATGAATCACGTTCTCTATTACATCATGTGAACGGCCGGGTGTGGTGTCTTTCTGCAGGATAATGTGCCCTGCCACACTGCAAAAATTGTTCAGGAATGGTTTTAGGAACATGACGAAGAGTTCAAGGTGTTGCCTTGGCCTAAAACTTACAGGACTCAAAGGATTTGCTGCCAACGTCTTGGTGCCAGATACCAGAGGACACAGTCAGAGGTCTTGTGGAGTCCGTGCCTCGACAGATCAGAGCTGTTTTGGTTGGAAGGCAAAATCTAAATAACCTGTAAGTGGTAACAAATTGTGACATGTTAACTAATCATACTGCTGAGTATTTGTTGTAAGTTAATATAAGTTGCAGCCTTTGATGTTTCTGCAGAAATGAAACTCTAATTAGACGGAGTTCATCCCCTGATTCATTCTGGTTGTGAAGCCAAAACTGCAGAAACCACAGCAACAAGCAGTAAAGTGCATTTGTGATGAAGAGCTGATACATCCGGCTGCTTGTGGGAGGTGTCAGCAGCGCCTCTCAGCCTCGGTCTGACTGTACCCTGAGAGGTGCAAGATGTGATTCACGTCCGCCGGACAGCTGATGGATAAGAGCTCAGCATTTTGATCTCGTCTCGTGTGGCATGCATGAAGGACCGAGACGTACATGATTTAGCTAATTTCCGCTGAAACCCCTCCATTAAGCAATAACGTGGAAGGAAGTAAACTCGTCTAAAATAACTTTACTTACTTTTCTTTTTTTTTTTTGCTGGTTTTCTTCTTCTTCTTTTTCTAAATCTTTATGACACTAATTCATTCCACTTGAACATTAAAGCTGTGTGCAGTTGCTCATAAAGAGTGCTGGAACTTTTATTGTTTCTCAGTATATTTTTTATTAGATGTCTTAACCTCAAAACACTGAACTTAATCTATAGCAACCCCGGTTACCATAGTAACAAACTAGAAAACCAAATTCATATTGAACCTTCAGTAAATTCCTCCACCTACTGCCGACCAAATTGGCTTTATTGGATATATTTCTTTATCAAATAATATTAGAACATAATTTATTGTCTTTTTACCTTCCTGAGTGTATTGATGTGTTCGGTACTAGATATAATATTGTTGAATTAAGGTGATTTGTGTTAATACATGCTAATGGAAAAAAGACAACTGCAAATGTGGCTTTGAACATATTTCCTCTCACAGGTCAGATGAGATTTGTTCAGCACCAAACCTTGAGGCTGGTTTTATCTTTCTTAAGAGTTTCAGAGACTTAATATGAAAAACATTTAATCTGCTTTTTCACCATGAAACAAATTAATAGCCTACTTTTTTTCAATTTTCGACAGAAATATGCTCTTATGCACGGATTTATTTAGGTACAAACATATCACCATGTTGTCAGCCAACCTTGTCTCCTAGAAGTTATCTTCAAATGCAGCTAAACTGCAACCGCAAATACGTTTTGTTGGAAACATAATGCTGGCTGAATTACATTTTCAGTCAACATAATGAGAAAATGTTGTTAATAGACGTATTTTGCAAATGTTGATACAGAATGTTGGAGTGAAATGTTCAGAGACAATGTCTGACATATCTGATCTCTCAGTACAATATCCAGAAAGATGGTATTGTTTTAATGCAGAAAAAAGTCTGCAATGACTGAAGCACAATGTGTTTCTTAACATATTGAGTCAGCAGCATGAGAACTATGGTTATATATGTAACTACTGCAAGTCACTGATCACTGTCTGATCTTATTGCAGCTCAGCTTGTGACTCTGTTTACATATATTGCTCAGTTAAATAAAGTTCGAACTGAAGCTATTTCTGCTTACGTTTTCTTTCAGAATGAGAGCGACGCGCAAGAAAATGCTTATTCAGAGAGCAAAACGCTTCGTTCTGCAGGATGAAAATGCACAGAGACGGAAAGAGAAGAACAAAGATCACCAGTTTTATTACTTCTTTGCCACAGTATTTTAGCCAGCAGTGTCATGATCTAACCTAGATACAGGGTGGAGGGGTTAAACTGGAGCGAGATGGGCCAGGTGTACGGGAGGTAGAATTTAGATTTAGTTGCGGAGGGCTTAATCTGATGGAGGATTAAGAATGTAAAGTGTTATGAAAGAGGGAACATCATCCTAAGGCAACTACAGCTATGTCATTCTGTGTCAGATACCACCTCATGTCCCCGTTACACAACCTCTAAACCAATCCAACCTCAGCGAGCAGCTTGCCTTGACTGACTCTCTTTTAAGCTGCATCGTGGCTGCAGGGTCGTCTTTGCTTTATGTCACAGAAAAAAGGAGAGAAAGATGCAAAATATCTATGCCTATAGCACGATTATGTACTGTTTCAAGAGAAATGAGTTCAGGTAAAAGTGTCTTCACACTGATTTACAATGCATGCTTCACAAAGATCAGTCACACTACAAATTTAAGATTACATTTTTTATTATTTGTGTACACCATATAATCTTGGCCCATGTCCAAAATGGCACCAGTTTGTTTTATAAGTCATGCTTGCTCCACTGTGTGCTGTTTGTGGCCCAGCTGGTGCCAGGATGACACACTCCAGATGCACACACACACACACACACACACACAGGGAGCACGTGTTGCAGAATGACTTGATTAAATCTTTGCCAATTTGGGTTTAATTTGTCCTAAGTGAACGCTGGAGAGCATCTCACCCCCGTCTCCTCTGTCACTCATGTTCCTGCTTATGTAACAGCAGCAGCGGAGTAATTGAATTACCAGTGTCCTGTACGATATCGTGGGCCAAACGCTCTGACATGTTCTCCATCGCTAAATGTCTGCTAAGTGTCGGGTCTTCTTTCTGTAATCACTGTCACTTATTGATGTACAACTGATTATTCTGTAGTGCTTGAAGTAATGGCACATCCGCCACAACTGGTTTACAATATGTGGTGAAGTGTTACCAGTAAGTCGTGGATATTTCCATACAAGGTCACAGTGAGAGGTGACTACAAAGGCTGGTGGGGCTCTGTGCTGGTTAAAGCTTGAGAGTGTTTTAAACAAAGAAGTTGAAACAGTGCGGCTTTCTTCCCGTTAAAGGAGAGTTTTTCCTTTGTAGTTGTCGCCAAGTGCTTACTCATGGGGGAATTGTTGGGTTTCTGTAAATTAAAGAGTGCCCTGAGATGACTTTGTTATGATTTGGCGCTATATAAATAAAATTATAATTGAATTTAATGGAAAAGCTGGCTTTAAAAAACTTAAACTGACAAAAGTCATTGCATTAAAGTTAAGATAATTTTTTTTATCTCAACGTTTTGTTAATAGATGCTCTTGATACTAATTAAATTCTGAATGAAGTTTACTGTTTAGATTGTACTGTTGAATTTGCTGTCAGTCATGTTTTCAAATCCAAATTAAATGGTCTTTTTTTGTGTACTACCTTGACAAATCTGTTCTGTAAATCACTTGTCCTGTGTCTGCCTTTGAGAAAAAAACTGAAACTAAAAGGGAGAAATTTATGTTTTAAATATTTTGATTTCATGATTTTGCCCCGTAGTTTTACATTAAATACCGCTCCGCCATGAGCTTACATAGCCAGAGACCTTATTATGATACAGCAAATCAGATCTCGAATAAAGCACTAATGTGTTGTTCAATCAAAGGCAGAGCAGACGGTCACACTGAGCCTGATTGCAACCTGCTACACAACAGAAGAGCCACAGACTCTGAACAACAACCCACATTAGCTTTGCTGCTAAAGTCTCTTTCTTTATCTAACCTACAAAGTTAGTTCGTTGAACAAGTAACTGGGGAAAAAATTAACAAGAGAAAAGTGCACCGCTAACACCAGTTAGCAGGCTAGGTAGCTAATTAGCAGCACATTAAACAGCATGTCAACATACCTGAAAATGTCACTTTGTTAGATGCTGGTTTTGGTCGTTGCTCTTCAAAATCCTTGTTAGTGACATGCTGTCTGTCCATGACTTGTAGTTACAGCAATTTATTTACTTTGTCTCCGTTCTGTGCGGTTTAACACCGGTAGCCTGCCAGCTAATGTTAATCAAACAAGCCTCCGACACAATGGAGAATTACTGTTAGTTAGGGATCTTTATCAAAAATGTTTGTTTATGCTATGTGTTGATGTTAAAATCGAACATTGGACGATATATATATATTTTTTTTAACTTTTAAATATCTATTTCAGTATTGGCCTCAAATATCCAGTATTATTCAGGCTCCACTTTGCAGGAAAATTTTAATTTTGCAAAGAAAAGAAAATCTTCTGGTGATTTCTACATATTTCCAGTGCAAATAAACGTGTTTCAATAATTTTCTAAAACAAAGCATAATTCTTCCAGTGCAGTGACTTGCCTTATTCTGTCTTCTTTCAAATTACTGAAACTAATCTTTAAAAATTGTTCAGAACAAATGAAAATACAGAGTTTAAGGGCCAAATAAAAGACACAAATCACTCTATAAGATTGCAGCGAACAAAACATGCAGCCATCATGTTGTTTACAGCAAGGTGAGGCGCCTCTCGTAGATCACACATGGAGGGTAAAGGTAGAAAACTTCAATTAAAAGTTTATGATGTTTGTGTGTTTACAGCGCAATCATCATAAACAGGAATTTGAAGGGAAAATTACCAGACGTCTGGGATTGACCTTCAGGTGAAATATTTCCTGCGGATCATCATGAGATTCACTTACAAGGTCAAGGATGAAGGGGAATAAAACTGGTAACAGCTTGCTGTGAAGACAAGAGGTTGAAGGGTTAATCACAGCCCTGTCCTGCAAAATATTACGCAACTGCCTCACGTTCGTCCTTCGCTCTTTGTTAAACATTTGCAGAGGGCACTGGGTCATATGAGCCTGCAGGAAAGACACAGATGTCTTCTTATTGATCATCTGGACACCTTGCTGCATGTCCCGACAAACCTTCTCTCTCTCTCAGAGGAATGTCATTGTTTTTATGACGAGAAAATGCTTTTGCAACTCCCTCTGCTTCCCCAAAGCGCAGGGATTCCTCAGATAAGGCGGTTATTCTTCTGAACAATGCCAAGTTTGTCCAAGCATCTTCTGGGCCCCACGCTGTTTGTTTGGCCACTGAAGGAGGAATTTTCCACTCCGTGCCTTCCCTGGAGAGAACAGCTTTCTTTCTTGTCTTGTTTTATAGACACAGGTGGAAGTGGGTCACTGCAGTGCGTGTGACAGTGTTTTTATCGAGAAAACATTGACGCATCTGTGTGAGAATGTTATTTGCACTTATTGGATTTGTTTCCTCATATAGCGCTTGACTGCAGAATCACTGCAGCGAGTGCAAGTGGCTGTATTTAGGCCAAGATGGTGCACCGATTTAACTACGTGCATCTCATTTGTGTCACTGCCTCCCGGTTCTGACACAAAAGGAAGGTTTTGCATAAACATGAGGACAATGCTGCTTTCAGTGTCCCAAAGCGTTTTTTTTTTTTTTTTTCTTTGACGTCAAAACATTATATGCCAATACCAGGTGGGGATTTAAAAAAAAAGTCATGCTTAATTTAACTGTACATTCCTCCACCCTCTCATTTACAGTGATCATGGCCTTTCAATACCATTTTAAAAATAGCACTGTGTCACCACTTTGACGCAACAGGCGACAGCCAAGTTGATCATCTGCCTCGCCCCGCTGGCTTTGATGCTGCTGTGCAGACAAAGCAAAGCATGTGGGAGAAAGTAGAGCATGTTTTTTCTCTGCTGAAAGACATCTCCACGCTTTATGCATAAATTAAAAATAACTGCATAGATTACATACTGTACTGTTTTTAAACCGTGTTTTTTTTTTTTCTTTTTTTTTTGTGGTAGCTGTTTCATAAGTGAAACTAAAGCACGGCAGAATCACAGCACAGGCCTAATCCTCTTTAACATATGCGTGGCCAATCTAAGTTTATCTGCAGGCCTGACCTGAGCTGAATGAATGACTCGACGTTAATCTTTCTCCAGCTGGAACACGACCTGCGTTGGCACTTCTTTCACAGACGGCGACAATAGTAGCAATATCTTGTATCATTCTGGCAGACATTTAGGACAAAGTGTTCGTACACGAGGAGAACACGTTGACCTGATGATGATGACAGTTTGCATCTCTGCCCAGTCTTTGAGGAGAAAGTCCAGAGCCTTGATATATCAAACACCTAAGAATCACACTTAAGAATGCAATAAAAATCCACTTTAGGAGTAAAAACGTTCTTTGCTGAGAGTGAAGAAGAAGACATTTATCACTTGACTTCCTTCTACTTACAGCAAAGTGTAAGAGTAACCTGTAAGAGCAGCTCTCAGGTGATCAAATGACAAATTACATGTATTTTCAGAACAGGAACAACCAGTCGGAGAAGGGGATTTACCTTACACCTGCCCCATTGTTCAATGTTTAAAACAAATCCTTATAATTTACTTATACAGTATTGTTACGCTGCAAAAACATACCAATATGTAATTTTTATTCTTATAAATGTAACTTAATTTGTGTGAAATCATTAATATCTCCGGTATCGGTTAACAGCTGAAATTAGGACCAATCAAGTATATTTATAATACAAATAGGGATGAAATTGTAGGAAATTTGCTGAAATGGAAACTTGGAACAGAGAGGAAGTTCTGCTGCTGGTAGACGACGTACGTGAGAGACATTAGGTCATAAAGAGAATTTAGTGCCACATTGACAAATGCAGGCAATAAAAGATGGATGGATTGCGAATAAAAATCAAAGCCAGCTTTCCTCTTGCTGTAAGCTCCTGTCAAATGTTCGATTGCAAACTTTAAAGATAAAATGACCTTATTCTGAATCATACATACTATTTAGGATCTACTCTCAACTAGCTTTCTTAAATTCAAAAGCATTTTTAACTCGTAAGAAATTTGATAAATATGTTTCTAAGTACTTTTGTTTGCAAGTAGGAGTAAAAGTGGAGCACTATTACTTTTATCTTTCACTTAAGTCCAAAGTTTCACTGTTAGCACCCTAATGACTTATTAAAATCACACTGCAGGGCGACTTGACCTTCAAACTCAGCTGGCAGCCTCTGACTGACACTCACTCACCTATCTGTGACTTTGATATACTGCATAAATGAACAGATGAACATAAACTCCTTCCCGTCTTCCGTCCTTCCTTCCCTCCTTTCTTTCCTGCCTCTCTGACCCTGATAATAGCACTATGCCTAATTCAACTAGGGAAGGAAGTGGAGATGCAAGTGGCTTCTTCTTGTGCCTCCACAGAAAGCAGCTGGTTCATTGAACCACATCAGACATCAAAGGATGCAGCGCGGGCCTCTGCTTTCATTGCCTGATGCTCCACAGCCTTTGAAGTCTGCTGTGTGCAGGCTCAGTCTGGGATAAAAGAACATCTCGCATCTTTTCTGGGTACTTTGAAAATCTCTTCCTGCAAACTGATGCCTCAGATCCACTTGATTTGACTGCTAGAACGTCACCGCTCCAGGTTCTGGCATCAGCAGGACGGAGCAGGTTGGAGTGTGTTTATGTAAAAGAGGAAGATGAGTTGATAAGCTCATGTAATTGTCCTCATCCAAGGAGACTCCAAACATAGATCAACTTTTACAGGCGAGCGATCCGTCTATGTGGACAATGTTAAATGCTGCAGCCTGGGCACAGTACGCTGCAGGGACCTGTGGTGCAGACTGAACTTCAAAGTCTAAACGTATTTAATTATTGCTGAGTGTGTGACTGCATGTGGAACGCTTACTGGGTCACAAAAGCTGGCATAAGAGCAGACTCACATCTACGGTGCATCATGCAACCATTAATATCTAAAGCTGAGGTAGAGTTTCTATTTACAGACAACCGACACAACCAGAACGAAGGCGTCATTTACTGTTAATAACAGTCAGGGAATACATGCATGTCTCAGGCTTCCCCCAGTAGCACATATATGTTCCAGTTACTGATTTTAAACTTCATAATCTGTTTACAGGTTTTAAGGAGTGATACTGCATATGTGGAAAAAAAGTTGTATAAAACCTTTTTGGGAGCTGCACAAAATCTGATGTCACTTGAGTCAGCGTTAGTTGGAGACTACAAGTCCAAAAATGAAAAAAGAAATCTGGCATTGTGCCAGCCGCCGCTAGCATAATCTCTGACCAAACTGTAGGTGGGTGAAATGCATTATGGGTAATGTAGGCACCGGGTTTTGACAAGGATGAAGAATGCGTTGAGTAAAAAAAAGCAATGCTACATCAGTGGAGTACTCTTTTTAAGAAAACACCTAACTATAAAGTTTATAAAGCAACTTGTTTTTTGAGGGATTTTTCCTGTGTGGACATGAAAGGGTTCAGTATCATTAAAATAAACTAGTTGGTGCAGTTTATTACTCAACCATGTCTGAAGGCAAAAGTGTTTAGAGCCGTTCTGAATGGCCACACAAAGACTCCTCACACTGCCTCCTGTTCTTGTGTGTTTTGCGTGTCTTTGTTGTCTGAAAGCAATGAATCACACGAACAGGGATGAGTTCTTGAAGGTATTCACACGTGTTGCACTTGTCTGTACACGAGAAAAGTGGTAGAAATTGTTTTGTGGAGTCAAATTCTGCCTACTTTCACACCTCTGCACACCTGGCCAGCTGTTTCATGGAGTGGATGCTGTCAAATTGTCAAGTATTGGAAAGTTACAAAAGCCCACCATTTCTGATGTCAAAGGGGTTTCAGTGATCTGATACCCGCTTAGTTTGGAGCGTACTCAGGCCTTTAGATTTCTTCCTTTAGGTTTTAATTGACAGACAAAGTGAAACATCATAAGTCATGATGAAAACAGTTAACTGAGACACTTTGTCATTAATAGATTTAGGCTTCTTGTTCAAGTAAACATGATGTATTATTTTGATGTGTGAAGTTGTTTTTGATAAGAAAGAACAGCTGCCTCTGAAGATTATAAATCCTGCCCAGATTATCTCCAATGTGCTGACTGATTGTGGTAATAAAGGAAAATGACAATCCATTCAAGTCGACGCCAGGCAGCAAATTAATCTTCAGAGCTGCACTCGGCAGTTTTACAACGCCTGCAAGAAGTAACTGTGTACATTTAAACTTTATTACCAAGAAATCCTCACAGGCCAATAAATTGAAAGAGCACATTTATGTTGTGATGCTGTCGATCCCCCCCAGGAGTACTTGATGGATGATTAAAAAGATAGAAGAAAGGAAGAAAAAACATATTTCTGTTACACAAGATAAGTTTTTTCTCTTAGTCTTTGCTTTTTTTTCTTAAAAGTAAAGAAGAGTTTTATCTTTACAGGCCTTCGAAAAGAAAAAAAGAGAATCACTGCTCACTGATAACCTGCGATAGAGGATTGTACGTACATTGTTTCATTCACAAGGCAAAAAGATTGGCAACTACTGCTTTGTAACCAAGAAATAACTAAAGGATTAGAAAAGTGAAAGGTTAATCAAATTTCTATGGACAAATCACTCTTTCACTGCTGTTTAGGAGACAGCTTGTAATTCATTCCTCCCATTATTCCCGCCTGGAATGGTTCACACTGAAACTAGTTACAGACAAACTGTGCACAGCTTTTTAGTTGAATTGACTATATTAGTGTTAATATTGGTTTTTATTCAGATGTAACTGCCGGCGATAGAGGTTTGTAGCCATTTTGCCACCATTTTTAATACTAGTTTTGGGAAAGTTTGTGGAGTCCCTCATATCACCACTGCTGAATTAATACTGGGTAGGGCTGCGACCATCACTTTAATTATATATTGTATAGTTGTTTGTGGTCTATAAAATGTCAGAAAATGGTGAAAAATGTTGATCACAGTTTCCCAAAACCTGAGAACGCACTCAAATGTCTTGTTTTGTCCCGACCAACGGTCCACAACCGAAAGATATTCAGTTTATTATCATAGAAGACCAAAGAAACCAGCAAATATTCACATTTGAGAAGCTGGAACCATTTGGTAATGTATTTACAGTCTGTACAGTGTGACACCAGTCTTTTCTGTGGGCAAAAAAAACCATCAGCTCTCATTTTGTGATTCCTTCTGATAAAACGAGGGTATCCTTAGAGTAACATCACACTCTGATGTTTTAAGAAGAAAGGCTTTCTGACGTATTGAGCCTAAAACACGAGCGAGCGATCACTGATCCCCACGTGCTTCAACAAGACCCCTTCAACGGTGTGATCATGAGAACGGAGGGCCCGCTGAGCTGAATCATGGGAACTAGAGGCTGATCACCAGCGCAGACGGCAGACATGAGCCGACTCCTTATGTTACAGAATCATATGACAGAGGCCGAGACACAGGAGAGGTATACACTTTTACGACCGGCTACCATTCCTGACCTCTCTCTCCTACATTATCCTCTCTCTCCTCTTTCTATATATGTTTACACTCAATCATACACACTTCTTCTGCTGATGTTTCTGCTCATGAGACGCGTTTAGCCAGTGCATTCCTGTACGGAGCCACATGAGTGGAATTAGGCTAATATCCGATGAGAGAGTTATATAATGCTACATGTATTCTGCAGTCGCCCGGCCCGTAACCTTTATTTGCTTTATTTACTCTAATGCAGACCCATGGGACCACTGAGACGCCGTGTAACAAGCAGGAGAATTGGTTTCCTTCAGCGAGATGTTGGAGAAGAACAAAAAACAGTTGTTGGAGTGTGGAGGGTGTTGCTTTAAAGGAGACACACACATGTTTTTTTTTTATTACGTGGTGTTATTTTGTCAGTTTGACCTTTGGCCACAGGGAGCCACGGCGCTCAGCGAGGCTTCCCTTTAATCACACGACCTGAGTTCATGCTGTCGAGGAGAGCCTGAGCCTGACCTTTGACCTCTAAGAGCAGACAAGCAGACTGCGACATCACATAAATTTAAGTATATTGTGTTTACATAAGAGTTTTAAGAGGAAAATTCTCATAGAACTGATAATGATGGAATGTGCAGCCTCAGCCTTTATAGAAACAATGGCTTAGATGAACCATGGACGCTTAAAAAACACTATATAAATAAGAGACTTTTAAGTGTTTTGACTGTTTAAGAATAAAGCCAGCACAATTAAATAGAAACCTGATCCTTGTAGGTAGAATGAATAAGTCCTGTTAAGAAGGATTGGTGATGTAATGATTTCCTAAACAAGTATTTTATATTTCCTTTGCTTATTGTCTGTAACCTCTGGTGTACTGTCTTTGTGTTGTGTATATTAGGTCTGTTTTTGTCCTTCTTCTTTTCTTTCGTAATTAAAAATGTAAATAAAAATAAAATATAAAAGGAAAATTCAGAATCAAATGAGTGAAAACAAAAGTTTCAGTTTCAATCATCGAATCTGTAACTTTAGTAACTTCAACTGTTAAATTTTAAGTTTTTTGACACTCAGACATAAATCTTACTTATTTTTACATTTGTTAATGTCTGATCTTTCCTTTTTTAATTTGTTCAGCGCTTTTAGCTGCGTTTTGTGTATTAAAGGTGCTATATAAATGATTTTTTTTTAATGTATTTATTATTGTTGATATGACTTTATTCAGACATCACAGGACATTTAGAGCCATAGTGTTCATGCAATATTTGGCTCCTGCTGTGAGAGAGAGAGGGAGAGTGTTGTCACTGCTGGAGAACAACGATAATAATGATGTGAAGTGATGTGAGTGTTCTATGTTGTCTCACAGAAGGATTTGATCTATTTGTTATTGATTTTGGCATTTAACCTTTATTTAATCAGGCGGTCTCACTGAGATTAAGATCTCTTTTTTTTTCAAGAGAGACCTGAGAAGAAGAAACATTTATAATCAGACGAGCACACAAGCAGCAGTGATTCATCCACGCAGCTGGCATGAATAAAACTGAAAATACAGGCAGGCTAGTGTTGATCTGATGATTATTGTGGCTGTCTGACGGTTGGTGTTTGTGGTTTTGGGTGAAATGACTGGACAACTATTGGATATTAGCATTTAGCTCTAAAAGGTCACAGAGCCGCTGGCATGGCTGCAGATCTTTGTCTTGTTATCTTTGTGCATGTGAGATGTTATTAAAGTGATTTATTACAGTGCTATTAGAAGGCAGAACAAGACTATTTACTTTGTCTTTGTGCATAACCTCATGCTGCTGTAGCCAAATCTGTTATTTGAAATGTTACTACATCTAACCCACTAAGATATAAACAAATAAAAAAACATAAAATTGTCATCACCTTTACCTATCGATGTGCTTGTCTGGTCTTTTGACTGGTTAAAAGTGTCGACAGTAAGTAGTTAAATATTAACTGATAATGGTTTTTATTGATTTGGAGGTTGATATTTTTTGACCAAGGTCAGTATTATGCCTCAAAATCATTAAATTCAATCATTTGCATGTTGAAAAGGAACAAATCTTCATTGTTTCCTGATAAATTGGATTCTTGTCTGGGTGAAAAAGCCTCTGAAACTGAATTTAGATCATCACAGGAAACTAAAACTTTCCACAGAAACTCAAATTAATGACATTTTTTCAGGAATAGTAGCTTTGTGAGGCAGCAATTACAAATAAATACTAAAAGTGTAAACAAAAAGGACAAATAAATCTCACTGCAAATTTTCTAGGCTGTATTTATGTAGCTGTGGTGCAGGAGTGAAATCCAACATATCTGAGGTTAGTGACAGTGATGATATTCTGCTTCTCTGTCAACAGCTGGGAGTGGGTGTCGGTTGGATTATTCATCTTCTGTGTGTGTAATTGGGATTAGCCGAGCCTCCGTGCATGATTCTGCGCAATAATCTGGAGACAAAACCATTATTCAGGAAAAAAAAAAAAAAAACACAATCCCCCTCGACCATGAAGCTTAGACAGCAAACGTAGTGTAGATACATGAAGGGGATTGGTGAGAATAGTGCACACAAGGGATTTGACAGGCGGCCTGCTCACTTAATCTGACTTCATGAATGAACGAGAGGATGAATGGATGAGGAGGTGGATGGACAGGCGGCGACGGCAGGTTTATTCTCAGGTCATGTGGGTGTGTGTCTCATTAAAACATCCAATGTTCCTGACAGGTACCGGAAAAGGGAAAATGGTTTATTAGGTTAGCGACTTCTTCAATTACAGGAACCATTATTCAGTGAGCTAAGATGCGTTAAATCATGAGAACATACTAAACAAAACTACCCTCTATTATGAGAATGGCCTCCAGAAATTCATAGAAGGCAAAGCAAATGTATTTATGCTACACATCTCATACACAAAGGCGCTTGAAAGTGCTTTGCAGAATGCAGAAAATGCATTAAATAATGAAATTCAGCATTAGACATTTAAAATACAAAGTAAAAAGAGAGAAATAAAACTTTAGAGAAATTGAATTCAAGATGTAAGCACAATGTAGATGATTGGGGTGAAATGAGTCAAATATCTGCCTCATGCAAGAAAAAACAGGAAAATATGTTTTACACCATGAAAATATTATGTTGTGTAAACAGACAACAGTTTGATGTTGGTTCAGATCAGTGGAGAAGAGACTGAAGATGTTGAGTTTCAGTTTGGTTAGCGCAGAGCTGACAGGAAATAGATGGAGAATGACAGAATTTGTTTTTAAAGTGTTTTGAAAGTGGAACAAAGGAGGCCATAAATGTCAAAGTGGAAAAGAACATCATTTAATAGAGGAGGTGGTCTACAACACCACCTATCATCCACTTACAATACAGTCCTTTCATTCATTCCCAGACAGTTTAACACTCATTTACACTTAGACTCATGGGACTCTGACGACATGAGGACTAATGAGCCACATGTGACCTCAACGAATCTACAGAGGTTAATTGCCTACGACTCCCCACCAGTCAGTCCAGTTGCTCTTGACTCCAGGCTTCTTGACATACGTGACCTGGATGACTGAGAACCTTCACGGACACGTGAGACATGACGAACAGTAAAAGCCCCTGACTGGACTCAAACTGGGGACGATGCAATTTCTTTCTTTTTTTTTTGTATCTATCTTTATTTAATGTCATGCTTTCCATCACAGGATTTTGCTTATAATCTCTAAGATAAATAATAACATAAATAAGATAAGATAAATATACAAGATACATATCCTAGGATGATATTGTAATTTCATGGTCAGTACCTTAAACCTTAAATGGGCCACCAAGGTGCCTTGTTATAGTCCTATTTAACTTTTATTCAAGGGGACATATCATGCTTTTTGTGATTTTCTGCTATTTTTATTCTATTATGACGTCGGATGTCTACGTCAAACAAGGTCAAAGTTCCAAAATTTGAGGTGAACTCTTTAGCTTGCTCTGAACGCTTCATTTGCGACGTTACCTCTACTTCCTACTCGTGATGATGTCATAGAGGCATTTAATGCTAAAAAAAAAAAATCCATATACACATTACATGTTTTGAATGTTCTGTGTGTTAGAGTTTCTAGGTATTCCTTTAAATGAAGCCTTCAGCTCAAGCAGGAAGACGGTCATCATTCTAACTTTCTCTTTTCAGACGTTATCTAATGATTTCACCAGGATTTGTTTGTCACCTAATGAGCGTCTTCGGTGAAGGATAGTTAAACTAACTTACCTGTTTTGTCTCTCTGCTTTCATCACCGTCTAATCTATATTCATATTTTTATCCAGAGACATGACATGTTGACACATAATAATTTCAGGCCTTTGAGGTGACGTTTTAGCTTTACTAAACGCAGCATCAGCAGCATAATCATCTGGTTTCATCTCACTGATGATCTCAGTCTCTAATAATAGTTATAAAGCTGTATTCAGGACTTGTGCATCATTTTATTTTTAAACACAGACTTCCTCACTCAGCTATATGCTCTCTCATGTACACACACAATCCAAGCATTTGTTTTTCTCTCCGGATTCTGTTTTTCCTCTCAGTTTTGAGTTCATTCAGTTTGAATCTGTCCTGAAATGCTGTTTGTTCGCTTGTCACCACATCCTAGCAACAGCTGGATGAGCAGAGACACAAACAAGCTAAAATCAGGGTGAAAAAATGAGCCAGACAGACCAAACTTTAAGAGATTAAAGCACTGATTGGTACTAACTGTACTGAGGGAACTAACAGCCTGCACTGTCCACAATTTTAAGCTGATCTCTTTGCAGCACAAAAAGGCTTAATGCAATAAAAAAATAAAGAGCTATCTTGTTATAGGTAGAGATGTTACTTTAGGGCCTCTGTGTGTTTGTAACAATGGGTGACAGTCCCTAAAGTACATTTATGTAACGTGTGTTTCCTTTAGAGACATCAAAAGTGAGCCAAGCGGCTCCCAGCAGCACTGTGGATGATTTGGATTTTGCCTCCTGCAGATATGCTCTTTCCTTGGCTCTGACTCAAGTGTGTCTGGCTAATTATAGCAGCCGGCCACCCAGGACCGCTTCAGACATCTGGTGTTATGTGCATTTGTTACTCCTCCGCTGCTGACGGGCTCCTGCTGAACAAAGTTCAGACATCACCTTGTTTTTGTTATTTAATCTGAGCTCTCCACTGATTTCGACTCGACAGGAGGTCACGCAGCTTTCTCCCAATCTATTGATGTCAGATGAGAAAATGTGGATCTTTACATTGTCAACAATTTTTAAGAGTTGAGAGAATAGTTTAGGTGAACAACTATGTGTTTTTGTTAGTCAATCAGTTGATTGACATAAAATTCATCAACATCTTTGTAAGTGATTAATTACTTGTCATTTATCATCCCAAATATTTGATGGTTTCAGAGTTTTTCCCTGCTTTATATTGTGAATTAAATATCTTTGTATTTTGGACTGTTGGTTGGACAAAACAAGCGATTCACCATTATCTCCCTCCTTGATCAATCTGTTGATTTCTTTTTCAATTAATCCATTGTTTAATCTGTAAAATGTCAGAAAATATTGAGGGATGCCCATCGTCATCTCCTGAAACTCAAGTGACATCTTTAAATTTCTTGCTATATGTAACCAATAGTCCAAAATACAAAGATATATATGGATAAATTTATGATGATATAAAACAGCAAAATGCCAAATGTCTGCTGCTCCCAGCTTCTAAAATCTGAAAATTTGCTGCTTTTAACTTACGTACTTTTATATCATTGTACGTTTAATATTGCAATGAAATATTGAATTTTGGACAAAACAACAAAAACAAACATTTTACAGATTAAACAATGGATTAACTGAAAAAATAGTCAACAGAATAATCAACAATTAATATAATCATCAATTTCAGTGTGGTTTGTAAACGTAGAAATTGGTATAAAATAAAAAGGTTCCTGGGTCACAAAAGTTTGCAACGATATTACAATACGATATACGATTATGATATTATAAGTAGACTGTAAACATGGGCTGTGAAATCAACAGTAATTTACTGTTTTTTTGCAGTTAATTTCTGTTTTTACAGTATGGTACTGTGTATTAGGCCTAAAATCATAGCAATCAACAGACTACTGCAAAAAAATCACAATAACATTATACTACTGTATAAAATCACAGTAATTGTAAATGTAATTTATTTTTACAGTAAGTTACTTGTCAATTGCTGCCAGTTAATTACTGTAAAAATCACAGTAAGTTTCTTACAGTGTATTCTCTGCATTTACAGCATTTAGCTGATGTTTGTGAATATTCTGGAGCAAATTAAATTAGTCAAACAGAGGAATAAACTTAAATTTCCAGATAAAAAGCAACAAGTTAGTGTTTGGTCAGAGCCTTCAGGGACAAAGACAACAACAACAACAAAAAAAAACCAAAAGCTCCAAGCCAGAAGATTAAAAAACACAAAAACTGAAATAATTACAGCAGAATTTTGTTTCTACTGTCTAAATGAACCTGATCTGGGAGCAGGAGGGAGGAGGGGGGGATACAGGTCAATTCAGACTAACAGAGGATCCAGTGGGATTTGGGCTACAGATAATGGACTTAAAGACAGATCCCTGCAGCATCGCCCCTCTTTTCTCAATGAGAGCTCTAATCGTTGAGCCCGCTGATGTGGAAAGTTGCCAGAGGATCAGAGCTTCTGGGAGTGCTGGACTGTGATGGTCGCATTGATCGACCGCAGTCAGCTGATTAGCCTGTTGTGGAAAATTCCACCCGTGTTTCTTCACTGCAGTTTGAAATACAACCTGTGCAGTCGCTGACATGGGGTCTAATCATATGAACCACTTTAAAAAACATATTAAATTAACCTTATGAGTGTTTTCCAAGTGAAAATGCAATGTTCTCAATTTGAGCTCCGTCAGATTTTATTATATTATATCATACTTAAAACATTTCATAACTGTAAATTAGTTTAAGCATGACTAAAAACATCATCAGAGGTTTGTTTCCATTCTTGTCCTCATAGCAGTAATGTGGCTAAAAAAATGCATATGAACACCAGCATCAGTAGGAGGGAGGGAGGCCACACACTGCCACTTTTTGACAATGTGTTTCCATGGTTACAAGCTCCTCACTTGGCTTTTCATTTATACTGCTTTGCTCTTTGCTTAAAAGTCGAGAATAACCTGCACTCACAGGTTGAAGGGTTTGACCCGCTGATACACAGAAGAGTAAAGGCCGGTTCTCTGTCAGATACTAACTACAGAATAAGTTTTAACAGATTGCATTGAAATAAATTGTGAGTTTAAATCCCTCAAAGAAATAATGATTAGAGTAGTTTTATCAATTCATTCTGATTCATGTCATTATATGACATTAAAGATGGCCTAGCACAGTTGAAAGAGAGGTTGCACATTATTTTTTTACTTACTTGTCTTCATTAAAACACAAAATTGTAGATTATATGAACATGCAAAACATTCCAACACACGAAATTACGCAATTCACATTCCAAATGACAAATTTCTTCATAAAGGAAAATTGAAGTTTCTGTTTCCTGCTTTAAAGACTGAAGTCTGGAGCCAGAAAACCAGGAAATCAAGGCTAAATGGACTGATTGTAAGACTTATTGTAGACAAAGACGGAAATGAGTCCATGACCTTATTGTTCTATTCCTGACAAAAGCTGTTAATGTTATATTTTCATAATGCAGTCCATAAACCAAATTGCATTTAGAAACCAAAGCATCTCGCAGGATTTCAGCACATGCAAAAAGAGCAGGACTCATGTATTCCATCGAAGCCTTTGAATCTATCTTGTATGTATAGATATTAGAGAGATAGAGAGTCCAAAAACGAGGACACTATTATATTAGCAAAACCAGCAACTCTTCAGCAACTCTTGTATAATAAGAACATAACAAACAAGGCACATAACTGTCCTTACAGTACTCTAACATTGCTTTGGGCAGAGAGGGATAAACTAAGTATGATAATCTGATAAAGTCATTGGTGCATTCAGACATGTAAAGAGTTGGTGAAAACATCCACCCTCCCGCCCTACAACTGTCCCTAAAACTTGTGTAAAAGGATTAAATCCATGAGAGGAAAAAACATCTCTGTTGCCATTAGTCACTATTAATTGATTTTCCCGGTGAAGCCCTTGTGTAGATCAAAAAAAAAAATGTTCCTGCACAGGCACCATTAAACCCCGGATAGCTTGACTCCTGGCAGGAGATGAAGTGTCACCGCGGCCTCGGTTTGAACAACACCCACAGGTAGGACGAGAAACAGACGACCAATTATGAGCCGCAGCGGCAGCTCAGCATGTTCTGTCCTGGACCTCCTCCCTCTAACCTGGCCTGTTGTCAAGCTGCTCGTGCTCAGCCCCCTGCCTCTGTCTGCCTCCTCACATCTACTTCACAATTACCGCTTGTCTGATGGGATGATAATCACCGCGGCAATCAAATCAGGCTTCAGATCTGCTCTTGTGTTTCTGCAGTGGCTCTTGTTTCTTGTAGGCTGCTGCTCTGATGAGAGGCAGAGGAGATTCAAGAGTAAACCGTGGCCAGTTATCATCAGTGGTCTCTTCCAAGCAGATTTCACAAAACATGAAGGTAGCAGCTGATATGACTGTGATAACACGAATTAAATTCACATTTTCCTGTTTTAAATCTTGAACAAAAACAGTAAACATGTTAACAGCTAATAAGGAGCCTTCCATGTTCTTTGCCAGAAGAAGCAAAATCCTGCTGACATTTATAATAACGCACAAATAACTTAAGTTAAACTTCTGAAAATGGACGGTAATTTAATCTTTATATGACAAGCTCTGTAATCATACAACCGTCTTGATGGCGTGAATGCTGGTAAGTCATTAACACGGGAGTATTTCCCATCACCACTATTTATCCCACACAGTATGATGACGTGAATGTGGCATAATCATAGTATAGAGACTTTGTAATACCTGGAAATAACACACATACGCACACACACAAGCTAAAGTTCCTATATAAGGAATATGCAAAATATCACAATTATGACATTTATACCTCCACCGGGTAGATTTGTATGTGTTTAAATTGTAGTTAATCGTGTTATTTCCGCAGATTTGTCAAATTGTGGTGCCTGAGGTGTCACATGTATTTAATATTTTGGCTTTTAAATTAGTGCTCAATCAGCATAATTCATAAAGATGACTGAATATATGAACCAAAGGAAGAATTAGGTTTTATGCAGCCTTCTCTCATCACATTATAATTATATTAAGCAGCATTCACAAGCAATATTCTTCCTACATGATTATATCTAAATTAAATGTGAGAGGAGAACAAGCTCTTTTTTTTTTCTCCAACTTGTATTTGAGTGTTTTTCCATCAGCTGAGCATGTGTGTGAGAACACAAGATGGATCAGATTAAGTGTGTCAACTGCATGTGGATAAAAGCCCCGCTGTGACCTCAGGATATTTCCACATGCTCAGACGTATCAGTCACTGTTCTGTCAGCTGCGCCCCATGTTCCTGTTCATGTGACACAGAACCAAAACTCATAAATCGTATTCGTCCCAAAGACTGAAACACACAAATTGGTGTTTGGCTCATAAAGTGGAAAAAAACAACCTCATTCCTCACTGTACATCCATGATGTGTTTGCTTGGCATTTTTATGGCCTGTATTTCACAGGGCGAACCGGAATTGCAATAAAATGTGAGAATAAAACAATCATCACCTCCTGTTAAGGGGAAGAAATCTGGTTAACCATTGTGAAAAATGTTTGAGTAGGCTACAATAAAACTCCCGTTGCTGATCATAAAAACACTCTTATCATGCTTAATGCTTTACGTTGTGAAATACCAACATGTTCTTGTTTTGCTAGCTCGGGAACAAAACATTTCGTTCTTCTTGTACTGCAAGCACTCATGAGTAACTGTAGGTTGTGAAATCCAAACACAGCATGCAGGAGCCAAAGTGAGGCGTCCCTGCTGAGTAATGCACAAAGACTCGCATGTGCAAGACACGTTACTCCAAGATAAGAGTCCTTTAAGCATCCTGACTCCTACAAAAAGGACACTGGCTGCATGTTATGACAGATATGACGCCAAGATGTGAGCCGGGGTGAGAGTATCTGCAGAGTCATGAAGCCGGGACACTGTGTCATGTGATAAGGCTATTAGAGAAGGATCTGGCCTCCTTAAATAACCTGGATTTAAGCCTTGCATGGTGCCACTGAGAGAAAAAGAGACAGGAAAAGCAGGCAAGGTGGTGAAAGATGTAGTGGTGTGGTTTGGGTGATGGGTGGAGGTATGATGGTAAGCAGGAGGAGGAGGAGGAGGAGGGGTGGGAGATGAAGAAATAAACTGAAAGGCTGACTCAGAGTCACAGGGAGAGAACATCCTGCGTCGAGCGCTGTGCAGCACTAATAGGCTGACTCACAGTGCATGGTGGGAAAATCATGTTCTGGAAAACTTCTTAGTGTATGATCCATCTCCTGAATTACAACCACAGACGCACATGCAGCGGCTGCACCCTGCTCAAGTATCCAAGTGTCCGTATGTGTAAACACTCACTCACGTTGCAGTTGTTTGAATGCACAGAACATTATTTTTAATTCTTGTGGGAGTTTTTTTGTATTAAAGACATGCAGAATATTTTCATCTATGCACCCTTAAGAAAACCTGGCATCTTAAGTTTCACTGAGTTAAAGGAGGGAGGGATGTTTTCTTATTCATGACTATTGTATTCTCATAGTACGACTATTGTATTTCTACGAGGCACATGAATGACATTTTTCCACCAACGTTTCGTTTCACCAGAGCTTATTCGGTTTCAAGTTCTCCACACACAGCTCGAATTAAATAGGTTGTTTGTATTATTCAACAACAACAGTCTAAAGCCATGTTGGCAGCTCTGAGACTCTTCTGTTCTTTGAGCTAAATGCTAATGTCAGCATGCAAACTCTTTCATGTTGACAGTGTTCCAGTGTTGGAAAGTAACTAAGTGCATTTACTCAAGTACTGTACATAAGTGCAGTTTTGAGGGACTTGTACTTTACTTGAGTATTTCCATTTTATGCTACTTTATACTTCTACTCCACTACATTTATTTGACAACTTTAGTTACTTTTCAGATTAAGATTTGACACAATGGATAATATAACAAGCTTTTAAAATACAACACATTGTTAAAGATGAAACCAGCGGTTTCCAACCTTTTTGGCTTTTGACGTCTTACAAAAAGCAGTGTGTAGTCGGGGTCACATTTCAGATGTCTATGAGTTGTTAACAGCTCCACCAAATAGTGATTTTTCCCTCTAAACTTCTCACATGATTTCATTTCAATAAATGTTCAAATGATCCAATATTTCACCAAAAATCAAAGATTAGAGAAAATTCCTGAAAACCCGAAAGCAGATTTTCTTCTTTCCTCTCCCATTAATCATCTCACGACCCCGCGGGTTTATCTGGTGACCCTTTGGAGGGGCCCTGACCCCTAGGTTGGAAACCATTAGACTAAATTAGCTAAGTGTATATAAAGTAGTTGAAACTAGCTCCACCTCCAGCAGCTACAACAGTAACATGCTGCTCTAACACTAATGCCTCAGTATTAATAATCTAATGATGTCATATATAATAATATATCAGTCAGAGGAATGAAACGAGTACTTTTACTTTAATACTTTAAGTACATTTTGCTGCTAATATTTATGTACTTTTAATTTAGGATTTTTCATGCAGGACTTTTACTTGTAATGGAGCGTTAATACATTGCTGTATTGGTACTTTTGATTGAAAACACGATCACTAACAACGCCAGAGAAAGCTGCGACTGACGCAGAGTGAAGAGAGAATCATAATGACTCTGAGGCCCATGACCACGAGGAATGAAGAATTTCACCTCATTCTGGCGGGCAGGGATCAGGTGAAAAGGATTATGTGCTCATTAAACCGAAAGTCTGAATCAAACCTCAATTATCCTCGAACGGCAACCTTACAAAGCCGCTCAAATCACCGCATGGTTTCGTAAGAGTTGTTAAGAGCTACTGTACGGGGGGAAACCAGCTGGAGCCTCAGCTGCACCTCGCCTCTCTTGTGTCTCTGTCACCGATGCAGCATCCAGATCAAACTGAACTTTGGGTCCACGTTGAAGTGTCCCGACACACAGGCTTAAACAGAAGGGGCCCTGCCAGTTAAAATTAAATTCAGTAGAGTCAAAATGGAGACAGATCTAGCAGATTATTAGATTAGTGGTCATCATGGCATCTATTTATTGTTAATGTTTAAGGGAACAGTTCAACTTTTCATACCATATTTTTCACCATTTGACAAATCAAACCAAAAAAAGGAGCCAAATACAAATTTTAATGAAACATAATATCAATTTTTATATGCTTGGTAATCAATTATGTCATTTATCCAGCAAAAATAACAGCATTTGCATGTTCCAGCCTCTCAAATGTGATGATTTCTTACTTTTTTCTGTTTTATATCACTATAAATGGAATATTTTGAGGTTTTTGACCACTCATTGAACAAAACAAGCAGTTTCAGGATGTCTCCTTGGGGTCTGGGAACTTGTGATTGGCGTTTTTCACCATTTTCTGACATTTTATTGACCCTAACTCTAACCTGGACTATTTGAAACAATACACAGATTAATAAATAATGAAATGATTGTTAGTTGTAGCCCTATTTACTATTAACTATGACTGTCTCTATAATCAGACCGGGGGAGGGCGTCTCCTGCAGCTCTGCGATGGAAATCAGCTGACGGGAGGATACAACACACTTACTAATGGTCACATTTACACAAAGGTGTTATTCACATGCCGACCCAGTATGGTCTAATTCTCAGTTACATAACTTTCACTTAAGTCTTAAGTTTTAAAGAGAAACAAACCCGTCCACCTGCTTGTTATATACTGCGTGTATATTGTGCAGCAGCTAAACAAACGGTGGATATAAACACACTCAACACCTAGAATGAAAGTAATTATGTGACCTCGAAGTGATTCTGAGAAGGTTCTCTATATGTGAAACTGTTACGTGTGACTCTTAGCCGGAGGTGATCCTCAGAGCGTCACCTTTTGAACAAGTCAGAGAGCAGTGACGACAATTGGGGCAACGTTCACTGTACTGTCTGGTCGCCACAACGCCTTTAGGTGGATTACAACTCTTGTTCGGTCGTAGAGTGGTTTCTGAGATGGGGCTAATCCTCTGATATCTGTCTCATTCATGACTGTGATTCAACAGTCTTACCTCTCTGGCCGTTCACCTTGATTTAGATTCACAACGGCCCTGTCTCAGTTGTAGTAGTAAAGACTTTAACCTCCAAATTTGACACACACCTTTACAGCAGGGCCCTAGCCAGGATTCCTTGTTTCCCATTGAAAAAAATGTTTTACCCAGTATGAAAGTAGTGTGTAATTGTTTTCTTATTAAAGGATAGGTTTGCAATTCTGCAAGTCTGTCAGGTTCTGCTTGCTATAATCAGTATGAACCTCCTGTTCATACCAACCATCAGAAGAAGTTCTCCTGTGCAAAAATGTAATTAAAACATTATTTAAAGCTAATATGAAGCTTCAGCTGTCTAGTTAGTCAAATCCAGTAGATATCTTTCAACGTTACAGTCTTTTTAGTGCCAAAGTTCCTCTTTTTGTAACTATATTTACACTGAAGCTCAACAAGGAAACACATTGTTGAGCAAACAAAGAAGAACAAAAGACTTTTATATTAAAAAAAGACTGTAACTGTGGAAGATATTCTTTTTATTTGACTCATATCAGCTTTAGGTAAACTTTTAAATACATTTTTTAAAACAAGAACTGAGGATTTTGTCCCCCATCATTGACACTGTAAGCGCATTTGGTCAGTGTTGACAGGAGGAACGATTACAGCAAGAAAATCTATTCAGTGTTCATTTGGGCTCCTGACTGTTGTTTTAGAACAGACCTGAAAAACTGAGACCTTTTGGTATGGAAATACTGCATTTTTGTTGTGAGCAAATAGCATTAACATTAGATCCACTTACTTGCATTTTCTAGAGATTGAACCACATTTCATGGTCTTCATCGTTGGATGAGTTTGTTGAAACGCCACCTGCTGATGAAGACCATAAAATGCAGTTAAAATCTCTGAAAAAGCTAGTAAACTGACCTCTTTTTTTTGTCAAATTACTGTTTCCAAGGTCATGATTAAACCCTCAGCTCAACTACCGTTTCAATTTTTATTTAGAGCAGTAATAATCAATTTCTTTGAACAATTTGGGGCAGCGGAAGAAGATGAAACCACAACATTGAGATACTATCGACTTTTGAAGTTGTTTGTGGCCTATTTACACATCCACCGGTCACAGAGCAACGTTATCATTCATTTGGATTTGTGTTTCTGGTCACCTGACGAATGTAACTCCAATATTCACTTTCCTTTGTCTCTGTTCTGGTATCCAACAACTCCTGAGGGAAATATCTGGCTCTTTAGTTGCTAAATGCTCCACTATGTTCGTTAGCTCGTCGCTGACTTTGTCTGTCTGCTGTTCGGTGCTGAGCAGGTAGCGCACAGTGTGTTTATTAGAGCTTTTATGCTGAAAACAGTGAGACTGAACCAAAACCATAAAGTCACGGGTCATAAAACCAAAACAAAGAGCTGAAAGATACTAAAACAACTTCATGGAGCTGAAGGGGAACTGCAGATTGACCACTTTCACAGTCATCTAATCCATTGTTTATATAAAAATATAAATTAGTGCAGCTTTAATTTTGCTTTTAAAGATGTTGAGTGTAGAAACACTGAAAATGTGACCTCAGTGGCGGCAGCGGCGCCTACTGCCCTGTGTTATTGAGAGATCATATCTAACAATGAAAGCAAAACAAATTTTTGGGAAAGCTTTTTGTGTCACTGAGCTATTTTAAGATCTCTGCCCTGAAGTTGAAATGTGATTATCTGTTTGTTCAAGCCTGGTAAATCTTTTCAAGCTTCGCCTGGTAGAACTGTTTACGCCGTTGTTGGTACTGTACAGACAGGTTCATGCAGCAAAACAGACTCTGTCAGATGTAATCCGAGTGGCATGGTCGAAATAGGATTATTCAAACAGATCACATTATGATAAATCTGCAGTATATTGTTTGGAGGAGACTTCTGAGATAGTGGGTAAAAGATAAAACAGCTTTTTCTTATTTATATCTTCAACAGAGCAGTGATGCTAAAATCTCTCCCCGGCTCTAATTTTGTTTGCAGAAAATAAACAAACTTCCTTTAAGTCTCCACGTC
The DNA here is from genome assembly GCF_963924715.1 of Thunnus thynnus. Classification (NCBI taxonomy): domain Eukaryota; kingdom Metazoa; phylum Chordata; class Actinopteri; order Scombriformes; family Scombridae; genus Thunnus; species Thunnus thynnus. Next base: position 9,522,026 of record NC_089531.1, read on the forward strand.
TCCCAGGCATGCAGATAAGAGTAGAGCAGCCTATGTTTTAGTCTAAACACAGACTCAGATTGTCAGTTTTTGGTGTTCATCTGTATGCAAATCATGTCAGCTGGGCAAGTGGTCGGCATCACTGCGGGCAAACAAAGCTGAAATTCATCCTGGACGTCTGCTGATGGCGCAGGCCGCGACAGACGGCCGAAGAGAAGTCTGCTCCTCTATGGCCTGTATTGTTGTACGGCAATGCAGTCTGAGTCATCGACCACGAGGATCCGAGAGGAGGACGCTCAACACCCACCAGCAACGGCTGTCCGCTGGGTTATAAAAGCTCTCCAACATAAAAATGGTCTGTCATGGCCATAAAAGCACTTTTCAAAATGGGGGACCGCTTCATTCAAAAAGGCTGTTTTGAAAAAAGGTCACTGATTGAATATTGCCACAAACACAATAACTTTGTCCTATTGAAAAAAGTATTTTGTCTCATGAATTAGGCTACTATAGGACTGAACTTTCAAGCCAGCAGCCTACATGGACAAATGAGAAGTAATTTTTAAAGTGTGTGACCAGAAATTTCCATTCTGTCTTATTTTGGACTACCATTTTCATTAGCAACCACTGAAATTTTCAAGATGAGGAAGTGAAGCAGGCTATTTTTGAATTATTTCCTGCTGGTTTTTTTTGTGTATTTACTATACATATTTTTGCATATTATTTCTTTATTGAGTTTTTCCATGAGTATATCCAAAGGTAGCTGCATAACAAGTATATCACAAATATGCGTATTTAAGGACTGTATTTAATCATGCTCTACCACAACTGCAGACTGTTTCTCCCCATCCTATTCATCCCCATAACCCTCCCACTTACCCCACCATCCACACTGATGGGCCAAAATAATACAAAATAAATAATATATTTTTTAAAAACATTAAAAAAGGAAAGAAAAATATGTAGATTTAAAAAAATGTATATTGCTCATTTCATTTTTATTGTTAAGTATACATGTAGGTATTCACTACCCACTTGTTTTGTTTTGCCTTTTCCTTATCTTATAACGTTGTATTTTGTGGTTAATCTCCGTCATATTATACACTGCCTTGTCTCTTCGTCGTTCTGTACTGAACTTAAAAGTGCAATAAAATTAGCTTTCTTGCTACTGTAGTCATTTTATTTGCTTTAAAAAAAAAATCTTAACCGTAATTTGTCTTTTATATTGTGCCCCTGCCACTGCTTATGAAGATATAGCAGGACGTTCATCCAAAAATCACATAATTATGTGATGAATTCATCAGGAGATGTAATATTCAGTTCAAACAACCTGCCGCCATTTGCGGTACGTCACTGCCCCCTGCCGGGCGACCCCGTGCATACATTTAAACAACGTCACATCCGGCAGTTAAGTTGAGACACAGCGGTTGATCGATGAGGTACGTGCATCTAATCCGCTTCCATCGACGCAAAAGTATTAAATTTAGAAATTGTTTAACTTTATCAAATGTTTTATTAGTGAAATATTGAGTTAAAATGGCGGGTCTTAGAGAGAAATGTCGTTTTTTAAGTGATGTAAGTTGGAGAAATGTGAGAGCTGCGCTGCTGGTAGCTGAAACATGCTTGCTGAGTTTTTTTTTAAACAGTCGTTAATTTTCGTTTTCTGTGTTACAGACTCTGCAAACTGAAGTAATGTGTCTGACCTTCAGCAACAAAATGGAAAGGTAAGACTGCTCACCTGTTTTTCTTTTTTTTGTGAAAATTATTTCCCAGCTCATGTGAATCAGTGGGTTGGGGAAAAAAGTTGGAGACGTCAAGTTAAACTTCCACTATAAACTCTAAAGTGTCCTATTTGTTGACATTATTATGATTATTATGAAATGTGCAGACCTTTCCAGCGAGGCTCAGCCTGTGGTGGTTCTGACCTTTCCTGTTGTGTCTGCTAGAGAGATGTGAGGCTGTTTGAGGCCCTGCTGTGACTCTTCATGGCAGGGTTATAGGTAAACCTCAGACAGACTGTGTTTAACTAAGTTAAATATATATCAGTATCTCATTTTTAAAACTGATTTCATTGTGTATGTGCTGTTTCATAATCTCTAAAAACATTCTGGGATTTTTTTTTTTGAGCCAAGAAGCTACTTACCTCATGACCATGTGCCATTAAGGGATGAGTCTGCATGTTTTTTTTCATCCCCTAAAAAGATGAAAACAGCTGATCTCACTGCTCATCTGTTTAATTTCAACTAGGGCTGCAAGTAACAACCGCTTAATCTGCAGATTGTTTTCTTGATTCGATGTCTGTCCATAAAATCTCAGAAAATAGAGAAAATTGCACATTGTAATTTCTTACAGTTTGAAGCTACGTCTTTAAAAGTTTTGTCTATAAAATATCCTAATAGAGAAATGTGCAATAATTCCTTTAAGTTCATGGCGACATCTTCAAATGTCTCGTCTGATCAACAGTCTAAAGTCTAAATTATTGAGTTTACTGTCATGTATGACTGAAACACAAGAACCATTGTTTGATTATCAAAATAGCTGATTTTCTGTTAATTGATTAATCGATTAGTCGTTGCAGCTCCAGTTTCAGTTTGTACTGGGCGATATGGGGAAAACTAAATATCCCAAATTTCAGAAGATTGTTTTTGTTTTCATGTTAGGCTGTCTACTTGATTTGATTTAAGGGAAGTTGCACTAAATAGTAGCGATAAAGTATGATGTATAATATTTTTATTTAATCAGGTAATCTCATTGAGATCAAGATCTCTTTTTTTTTTTTTTTGCAAGAGACCAGAGCACAACAAAGAGAACCAACAAAACCACCTACAGCATCATGATAAAACGTAAAATCTGTATCACAAAAAAACTCCCATATTGACCTTAGCGTTAAATTAGTATTACTAAAATACATACATGTTTGATAGTATGTATACTCTGTTGCCTTATGGGCATATTTTAACACATCGTTGTAACAGGAGTACGTTCATGGTGGCAAAATGTTTGCAATTTGATAAATTAGCTTTATTTTCACCTGCAGGGTTACACAAGTTTGTCTTGAGTAACTGCTTCATGCTGTTAATGATTACAACATTGTTTCATGTTTCTATATAAGCTTTCACAGTCTCATCTCTTGATGGCTCATCATTCTTCTGAGGTAAACTTGGTAAATTTAGTAAAATCACATGACACTAACAAAATAATATGTTTTACAGGACTGAAGAGATGAAGTCAAACCCTGCCCTGCTCAGACCGCCTGACTGACATCTGATGCTCGTGTAGGAGTTTTGACAAAATGCTGTAAAATCCAGGTTTGTATTTGTAAAGACTGAATGTTATGACAACATATGACTGTGTGAGTCTGGAAACTACTGCATGTTTATTTAAAATTCCTCAGCATTGGCTTTGACCTGACTGGACTTGGACTTATCTCTTTTTTTTAAAAATAATTTTAGATTGAATCATTAGTTGTATTTAGTTTGGATTAAGTCAAATTGCAACACCAATACATAATTCACTATTTTAATATCTGACCTTGAATATATGAAGCAAAAATAACCAAAACAACAAATTTGTAAAAGACTGGTGAAATTTTAGTGTTTAGAAGTAAATTCCTTGTTGTTTCCTGCTTCTGACACTTGAAACATAGAAGTTTTTAGCTGTCAGATGTGCTTAAAGTATTAATAATATATAGAAAATTAATGGAATTCTGCATATGGTCAATTTGTCAGTTTCATATCTTTACAGAATGAATTTTGAGGGGTTTTTTGGGCTGCTGTCAGACTAAGAAACCAGTTGCAGCCTCATTGTGGTGACAGAAAAATAATCTCATAATCTTAGGTCCTGCTGTATTTAAATCCGTCTTGTCGAACAGTAAACTGTCAGGTATGTGCAGACCTTTCCAGCGAGGCTCAGCCTGTGGTGGTTCTGACCTTTCCTGTTGTGTCTGCTAGAGAGATGTGAGGCTGTTTGAGGCCCTGCTGTGATTCTTCACGGCAGGGTTATAGGTAAACCTCCAACAATCTTCTTAGGTCTGAAACCAGACAAGATGGTTCATGAACTGATCCGTAACTCATTGACTCAAACCTTCTTTTTTTTTTCCACATTTCAGGAGTGGAGAGACATCTCGATGCTTTCTGAGGTGTTTTCTGTCGTGTGCAGAAGCCTGATGATGACAAAGTCTCACATGAAGCAGGTACGTTTACTAACACAACTTTAATTATTAAATATTCCACAAATTATAGATTATTGATAAAACCTGAATCTTTAACTGAACTGCTAGTTTCAATATGTCAACATTCACTTTGTTACTCAGTTAGAATTTACTGGCTCCCTCTGTGTGATATATTTGTTTGAATTAAACTCTACTTATTTAATTGAATCCTCAGAACTTCCAGCTGGTCTTGATGAAAGTTCTCCAGTAACCGTGTGGATCGATGTTTGAGTACGATGCAGGTGAAGATACGTCTCCGAGGTTCTGATGGCGCTTCATATTTTTTTAATAAGAAGCTACTTGAAGTTTCGCCTTTTTCTTTGTTCTCCGCAGAGTTGATCTGAAAGTCAGATAACTCTGCAGATAAGATTGCACCCCTGTGTCTGTGTTTGAGGTTTAAAAGGAAGAGGAAATGTTTTCATGTGATATACGTGCATATTAAATGTGTCACAAAGTGTGTCTTCTATAATTGTGAAGTTTTTGTGATCACATTAAGATTTATGTTACTGGTGAAATTGTAATTAAAGATATTTTCTAACATTTGTGGAAAGTGACTTGAAAAGACATGAAATAAACTTCATCCTAAACAAACATGCTGTGGTTGTAATTTGATCGGCTGCTTTACAGGTGTTCAAAAAACTCAACACTAATGTTGTTGTTGGATTATCATAAAACAAGATTAGACTGTGCGGTTGGATGTATCTGAAGTTTGTTCTCAAGAAAACTGATGTTTTAATGTTTCAAAGGAAATAAACGTCCTACTGCTCATCCTTTATTTTTATTCTGTAACAAAGATGTGATGCTGGTGAAGATCCTTCTGAGGGCGACGTTGCACCACATTTTTATGAGTAAAGTGAATTGAAACATGAAATACTTGTTTAAGAAACGAATTTCCAGGGATTAATTTAAATACGACTGTTGCTACAAAGAGACTGACAGTGATGATGATTCAAATGTGGATTTATAGTTTTCATAACCAGTTAATGCAAATTAGAAATTTGACTGACATATTTTGACTAATAAAACAAATGTCTGCCTTAAAATTATGTTTTTAACAGTCACAACCTCTAAAGAAAACACACAGCAGGACTAATATATCTGGGTTAAAAGGAAATTAAATACCATTAATACAAAAATCTAATCAATCAATCAATAAGCTTTTATTTGAGTCAGATCATTAACGTCCCCAATACAAGACTCAGTTCTTTAGCTACCTGCTGACAGTTTGTGGCTTATTGACAGATGTGATGCACTGATACTGTCAGATCCTTAATGATTGATCCTTAAAACAAGTATGCTAACCTATATTTATCCACGGAAACAAAACTCAGACACACCTTCGTATAAATCCGGAATGAATTATTATAAAACATAAAATATATAGAATAAAAATGTACTCCTTTTGTTTGGGTTGTGTGTCCCAAACTTATAAACTTTTCCCCGCGACTTGTGTGGCGGTTTTAAGACACTGTGTTTAGTTATTTCATTAGTGTTTTTATTTTATTGTTCTAAACACCTTTAACTCTGTACAGGTGCTGTATAAATAAACGTTTCTTATTCTTCATTGTTTTTGTTGGGTTTTTTTTTGTTTTTTTCATTGAAATCAAAATGTCAACATGAAATTTAGTTTTATATTTCATTTTATTTATAGTTGATCGTGTGAACAATCTTTAAAACTGGAGCGGACGTGACGTCATTACTTTCGTTTCCTCCATTCACCGTAACTCTGCACGAAAGACGAGAAGTGAACAGAAGTGAGCAGTAAAGTATGTAACCAACATGACTGAGATGTTTACAGTGTATATATATAGTGCGTAGATTCAGTCAGCAGTAAATATCTGTGTGCATGTAATGGAAATAAGTTGACTCGGTTACATTTAGAGAAATATGTTTTTATCCAGTAGATTTGTTCCATCAGTGTTTGCCTTAATTACTAAGATTGTTCTGATTGGTAAATTAGTTAATTTTAAGTTTTCATGTGCAATAATTAATTTACCTTTGAGTCACAACTTGAAAAATTGACTTAGTTTCACTTTCGACGAAACGTCTTTGACTTTAAGTTTCATGTAGCTAAGATGAACATTTTAAAGATGCCACAATCATTTTAATATCTTTTACTCGTCTTATGAAATCTGGACAAACATGAAGCACAAAATGAGTCTTGTTTTCCCTTTTCCCCTTTGCTGTCTCAGTGTTTCCAGCAGCGACGTGCGGATGGAGAACAGGAGAAACATGGTGGAGGTTTTGGGGGTTCCAGATGTTTTACCAGCTGCGAGGATAATTGATAAACTGCAGGTTCATTTCCTCAAAGCCAAACACGGAGGAGGAGAGGTGCTGAAGGTGTTGTACCCTTGTTATCGGCCCGGACAGGCCTTCATCATGTTTGAGAAGCGGGAGGGTGAGTCAGCACGAAGCACAACATCCTCATAAAACATGATTAGTTAGTGTGTGGTGAACTCGGTAAAAGTGGGTTAAAAGACACCAGAGTAAAGAAAAAGTTAACTTTGGATGTTTCCTGGAAAGTTTTAATCACTTTTCTCATTAAAATGTATTTACTAATTTGTGATTTTTGGCGCCCTCTACTGTCCGTTGGTGGGAAGTACAACAACAATACACTGAGCAGCCACTTAAATAGGTACATCTGTGCAATCTAATACAACAGCTCTGCCATAAATTCTACTTTTATGAAGCTTCTACATTTTCAGTTTTTGTTGGCATTGTCAGAAACGTGAGAATTCTACTTTATGTTTATTAATGCGGTCGTAGTGGGTGGTGTTGGTGTACTGTAGGGCATTATATTGAAAAGTGTTCCTAATATTGTCTCCACTCCATTAAAATACATGAAGGGGGCAAAATATTAGGAACATTTTTCCATATAACGCCCTCCAGTACATCACCGCCACCACCCACTACGATCTCAATAATAAATATAAAGTAGAATTATCACCTTTCTGACAATATCAACAAAAACTGAAAAAGTAGAAGCTTTGTCAATGTAGGATTTATGGCGGAGCTGTTGTATTGGTTTGCACTGGTGTTCCAAATAAAGTGGCCAGTGAGTGCATGTCTCATTGCTTTTGAGTGATGGTGTCTTGCAGCATTTTAACACATAAACATACCGTAGGTCTAAGTCTATTTCCTGTGGAGTTTGATCATTTCAGTAGTTGCCCCCACCCAGGAAAGCACTTCAACTGAACTGATCATGTACAGCATCAGCCAAACGTTTGGACACACCTTCCCGTACACTCGAAAGAGAAAAGGTGTCTAAACTTTTGACTGATACTGTACTGTGTGTAATTATAAAACTGTGTAAAGGCTTCTTCATGCATCAACTGAAGACTCCAGTTATTTAGCAGCTTTGTAAGAAAATTCTTCATGTTCTTCATGTTTCCACACAAGGACAAAAAAAGGACCCAATCAAGGACAAACAGATTTATGTTGTTTATGCACCTGTTATTTTGACTAGAGCTGCAGCGATTAATTGATTAGTTGATCAACAGAAAATTAATTGGCAGCTGTTTTGATAATCAAATAATCATTTAAAGCAGCTGTAATTGATATTTTACATAACGACGATGTGTAATGTTGCTCGTAGTGATGAACCTACAGACAAGTATAAGTGATTCTGCAGCTCTCCTCAGCTTTACGGAGCTTTATAGCGAGTTTCAGCTCATTGTTTAGCTGTCCGATTGCAACTTTACTGTTTTCATAGTGTTATTTTCGTCCACTCTCAGAGAAAAAGCTCTAACTGTGCGCTACCTGCTCATCACTAAACAACAAATAGACACAGTTAGCTGGTGAACATAGAGGAGCATTTAGCAGCTAAAGAGGCAGATATTTCCCTCAGGAGTTGATAGAGAGAAAAAACAGCTAAAGGAGAGTGAATATTGAACTTATATTCTCCAGGTTGACAGAAACACGACTCCAAATGAATGATAATGTTGCTCCGTAACTGCTGGATGTGTAAACAAGCAAATGTTTGCTCACAGGTTCAACATATCAACTTAAAAGGAGATGATATGTCAGTGTTGTGTTTTAACCTTGTTTCTTCAAAATCAGTTAATACAGGTTTAAGTAAGTTTTTAATCAAAAGTGGCACATTTGCTGGTTCAAAGCTCTCCAGTGTGAGAATTTGTTGCTACTCTTGGTCTTACATTACTGTATATTTAAGATTTTGGGGTTTGGGACTGTTGGTTGGACAAAATAAGGACAAATAAGACTTTAGAAGCAATGATGTTCTGATGGGTTTAAAAAAAAAAAGCAAAACATTTTCTGATGTTTTATTGACCAAACGATTAATTAATAATAAAAATAACTGTGACTGCAGTTAGTTTTGACCACAATTATTTCATTTACACCAAACATTTTATTCATGACAGTTAAGCTTATTTGTAATAAATGAAGCATGCAGCGTACCTCAGGATGTCAACTCGAATAAACCGATATTCTCACATGGCGCACTCGTGTCACCCATTTAATCATGGCAGTGTGATTAAGTTGTTAGTCCTCTGTTCACTCTTTTGCTGCCCTGCCTGCTGCTGTTAATGTAGCTTTTCATAAGCAATAGGATATTCCCCCTACTGGTCTGAGGTGCCTGTAGGGGAATGTTGAACTTAACCCACAAACATAAGGTGTTCACTGGATAATACATCCTATTGTGGTACCTTCCAGGGGAATGACGACTCTCACATAGAGGCTTCCTCATTATGGCTGATGTTTATATCTAATGTGGTTGTTGAGGGGTTTTATTACTGTCACTCAATGCTGTGTTTAACTTCCTTGTAGGGAGTGATAAGGTTGACAAAAATCAATGCTGCACATATTTTACATCCGCATAATAATCTTTTTCACATGAGTTGGATGACTGACGTGGAATGTTTGCAGTACTCACTTTTTCATCCTCTATTGCTGAGAAGTGGAAAATACCCAAATGTTTATCTGTATGTGTGTGACAGAGGGTGATCTCCAGATCAAATTATATGTTAGTTCCTATAAAATTAGTTTGGAAAGTCAAAAGTCAAAATACTACTGCTGACTTATAGTTTATAGATTTTATTTTAAACTGTATCAGTTTGACACTACTGTTCTGTGAGTCTACATCATGGTTTGCAAATTAAAAGTGGTTAAACTCACTAGGTAGGTTTATCTTCGATTACATGTCTGGTTGAGGTCAATCAATCGTTTAGTCAACGAGTCAAATCTTGTGTTTCTTCCCAAAGTTGCTGCTCGTGTCTTGAGAAAGAGCCCTCACGTGTTGGAGGTGGATCATCAACAGTATAGTTTAACAGTGAAAGCAGCGGACTGTCCTCAGGTAACCGAACATTAACAACATCCTTTTACTTTAACTTGTTCAGAACTGATTGTCTGTGAGCTCTTTGTGCGTCATTCTGATGATGTTTTTTTCCTCCTACTTCTCTTAGATGGACTTCCCAGTGGAGGCAACGGTACATTTGAAAGATTTCCCAGATAAGAAAGTGGTTCGAGAAATCCTCAAGTCACATGGCTTTGCATTGACGAATCTGAGCAGCGATCAGGTACGTGTCAAGGGTTCATTTTTGAAGCTCGGAGTTGTCAAGGCCTGTTTGGAGCAGCGTCCTCACTCACAAACCCAGACCAGGATAACACCGTACTCTTCGCCGCTCCAGAGGGTTTCCTCTGGTGCAATACCCAAAAACTACACCAACATCAGCTCAGATGTGTCAGATAGTAGAAGAAAACACTCAGGATACAGAGACAAGCCTCCGCATGCTTCACCATCTTCACCATCTTCACCCACCACTTCCTCATCTTGGGCATCTGGCTCTTCCCACAACCGTCCCACCTCTGCGGAGCACAGAGCTTCTTTGTCTCCAAGACCAGACCAGCGTACGTCACTCAAGCGAGGGACAGAGTCTTTTCTCATTGACGCAGATGTGTTTAAGTATGCTCTACGCTTCAGGAAAAAAGATATCAACGTCATCCTGGACAGCCATGACGTTAGACTAGAAGAGCTTCAGGTTGGCGATAGCTTTAACATAACTTTACAAGGGAAGAGTGTGAAGATGGCTGTCGGTAAACTACAGAGCCTTTTGAATGATCTCAGCAAATCCCTTCGCACTCAGGAAGTTCCTCTGAAGGACATTGATCGTGACAGCCAGACTCTTTTAGAGAGAATTCGGAAGGAGAAAGACATTTATAAGTCAGTGCTCGTCTGTCAGATGAAAGACAGACTTCACCTCATAGGACCGTCTGACGAGAGCTACGAGTTGAAGCAGAGGCTGTCTGGGAGGCCGGTTTACGCCTCGGGACGTACAGGGAGAACATTCGACAGAAACTCTAGGAACAGGAGCAGCTCTCTGCCGCCACTCACTCGAAAGACCGCAGGAAGAGAAAGGGATGCCGTCGCTAATCCATCTCCCGTCGGAGCCCGAGGTTATTCTCCCTCAAAGTACCAGGACGTTAAAGAGGAAGTTGCTGCGCCCAAGCGGGGAGCTGCTGCTCGTTTTGGTGGAGCTGCTTTGGGAAGAAGCCAATCTGAGTCCCGTGAGAAAGCCCGGGCAGAGAAGGCTAATTACTACACACAAGAGACAAAAACTGAAAAACCTCCTTCTAATACTTTGAGAAAACCCTTGTTAAAGCTAACTGGAAAAGAAATAAAGCAAAAACTAAAAAGATGGAGAATATGAACAGCCAATCTATGTTCATTAAAGTAGACAGACAACACTGAAACTTTCCTTTTTTGACTCAATTTACATTTTTGGTTTTTTTTAACCACATTATGTGTATAAATATTTATTATCTGTCCTACTGAGTAATAGGTTTGTATGTGCAGTTACATGATGTTGATGTATTAATAGAGCCTGACTGATACTGGATTTTTGAGGCTATAATAATACCAATAGATGAGTCAAAGGACAGAACTCCTCATGAACAGCCAGTTCAGTCAATAGATGAGAGTTAAAGGAACTGTTCAACATTTTGGGAATCACACTAAATTGCTTTCTTCAGCAGGAAAGCAAATACTGTATAATTTCTCAAAATATGGTACTATCCCTTTAAAAAGATTAGATAACAATATATATTGGCTGATATTCGTGGGAAGGATCCTTTAAATTTACTTTCCAAATGACACCTTTTGTATTTCTGTTCTGCAATTTCATTTTCCTTATCAGCCAATATATACACCGATATCTACATATCTGTGATAAGCTAAAATTCCCCGATAATATTGTTTAATGTCCACAGTTTGGCTCTTTTAAATGATTATTTTTGAAGTGTAAAATTGAAATGAAGTCAGATTGATGTGTTTTGTTGTTGTGTTTTACTCTACTGATGTCAATTATTTATTACACTTGCACAATTACAATCTGTATATGATGCAATTTATGAAACAAAGGGCTATTATTATACAATGAATATTACAGATTACACTCATCTTCTTCTGTCCTGAGTATGTTTTTTTACCACCTTTGACTGACATCTCTCACATATTTGTTTTTTTCATTATTACCAGCTGCCTGCACTGTATATTGGTGATCTGGGAATCATTATACACCTGTATTCTGGATAATGTAATACATGTCAATTATGTAAATGGGGGGAAATTGTAGTAAAGATGGCAATTAATTACACAAATGGCTCCCCAGATACGTTTAGGCCGTTAAAAAAACACGAACATTAATAATAAACTTCCATTGGTGATTTGAAGAGGATCTTTGGATGTTAATTAAATGTGACGATGACGTGTATGTCTCTTTTATCTCCAGGTTTGTGCTCCACCATAATTACACGGCTGCTGTTGTCAGTGTGTGTTTCCGTTAATATTGTTTCCTGTGACACCTGAACGCAACATATAGGTGGAGACAGAAGCACATGAGAGGAAGCATGAGCAGGAAGTGAAACAGCCGCTCACTGTAGCCTGACATCATGCAGAGAGAGGAAGTACCGATGGCTGACAAGAATCTAACAGACGAACTGAAAGTTGATGTTTGACTGGATACTGTCGCCATTATACAATAAATATCATTAAGAAAAGAACAGGTGGTCAGGAAACAAACACTCTTAGGTAGGTGTTGTGTATTTCTCACCTATAAATATGTTCCAGTCTGGTGGTAAAGTCCCTTAACTCATTTAATTTTCCAATCAATGTTTGTATGAAGTGTAAATCAAAGAGACCACTTAAAAACACTGATAACTATGATTGTGACTTAGAAGCTTTTCTTTTAACAGTAATTACTAAAAAAACAAATCAGCATGACGAGAAACCGAGACTGTCCTCCACCACAGAGCTTATTGTAATGGTTTTCCCCTTTTTAAGCCTGGTTTTGTGAGTTTCTGTTATTTCAAAACTTAACATGAATCTGATTGGACAGAAACTTTTCAGGCAATCTGATAATAAATGATCAGGGATCAGGAGACATGAAGATTACGGTCCTAAGAGTCTGTCTGAGTTCATGCAGATTACAAAAAAAAAAACATCTAGCAGCAAATTTAATTCTTAACCTTAAAAAGGCAAAACAATCACAACTCAAGGTCCACTTTCTGGAGCTTTTATCTGTATTACATGATCCTTATTAGTGGATGGAGCTCGCTAAGTTGTCATGGAGACTGATCTGTTGACGCGCAAGCTCGGTAGCTGTTATGATTTCATCCTTAGCATTTTAAGCACCTTTTGTCCGTGTTTGCGTCAATGTTCATTCTTAAATGTGGAAATTTTCCCGACTCGAGGTCCACTTAAAAGCTTTCCAGAGCTTTCTACTGTATCTAGACTGCATTGAAGCAGTCTAGTATCTAGATTAATTTGGATTTAATGCCCAGGTATGCCACCCCAACACAATGGAGGTTTGAATTACGTTTCTTAAAGAAAACAAAGAATCCCGCACTCTTTTCATCACTTGCACTGACTTTATTGCCGATGTTTCAGTTCTATCTTCATCAGGCAAAGGACATATTGTGAATATTTCGTCAGTAGAAGGAAGTTCCAAAAAAAGCTGTTCACAGTGAAGTCTGTGGGTTTTCCTGAGTAGTGGAGACTTTTTTTTCTGTACAGAAATGTTGCTGTAATTCTTTTTAATGTCTATTTTCAAAGCTTTAAGCACCACTAAAAAAAAAAAAACCATTCACTCCAGTTGTATTAGAGTAGAGACAGAAATCTCATTGACATATTGCAAAACTATCTGCATTGATAGATACCAGTAAAGACATGTGAAACAAATTTGTTGAACCATAACGTGAAAGGGATGACAGACAAGTGGGAGGATCATCTAGTATTAGTCAGTCCTTAATGGCTCCGTCTTGTCCCCATTTGCCCGGGACTTAAACTCTTTTGAGGTTTTCATACTGCTCATCCTTATCACAGACTCTATTTATGAAACAGGCGAATACAGGCGTGGATTTTGCTCGTCATGGAAAAACCCATCTGAGTCATGAACTGAGCTGTGTCATTGGGTCTGTGCCTGGAAAGATAAGAGTACAATGCTGAAACATGCTGGAGAGCAGTCAGCAGCTGAAGATGAGGAACTAAAGGTCAGAGGCTGATTATTTCGGTGCATGTTGCCCCCCCCCCTTTATTCTGACCAGTGCTGAGAGGCATAGCTACATATGTCGAGGCAGAGTTAACATCTGGAACTGAAACTTAACACGTGTTTATGTGTAGGACTGAATGAGAAGAAGGCTTTTAGCATGTTCATGTGTCTTCTATTCCACTATACCTCGTAAACTGTGAGAAATGAGGCAAAATTGAGTGAAACCAGGAGGAAAGTGACAGAAAATGTTAAAAAATAACAAGAACACTGGATTCACAAAAGTATAAACTAGCTGTAAAATGTTTTACATACAAAGATCAACATTAAATCACACATGTAGCATAAAAGTAAAAAAATAGTAATAGAGTAAAATATATAACAGTTAGTAACAGAATGTCGTATTAGCAACACATTAGCCTCAGAAAGCTAGTAGCTTGTAATCAGTAAACAATCAGTAAACTGATTGTAGAAAAATTAAATAAACAGCTGTGATAAAAAAAAACCTACAGATAATGCTCTAACAAGTGCATTTAGTGATTAGATAAACGTTTCCTGTCAATATTTGCTTGACTGCATTAACATCAACAGTTAAACTCTTAACTGGAACTGTGCTGGTAGAGTTCGCTATGGCAGAGAAAACTGCAACTTGTACACTAGTGATTCCTAATATTTTTTTTTTGCTTGTGTGATCCCATCATATGAAGCAATTTCTACTTGCGACAGGTAGCTTAACTCTGCTACAAAATTATGAAATTTTCTACTGAGACATATCAGAGAGGCTAACTCAGTAGCTAGTCTTAAAAAACAGCTAAAAACACATTTGTACAACCTGGTATTTTATCAGCTCCGTTCTTTACTTTAATGACCTTTATTGTTTTACCCACATATCCCAGTTTCATTGTTTGTTTCTTTCTTCTTATCTGTTTTTATTGACTTTTGACTTTATCCTGGTGTTCTGACTTTGTCATTTGCACATAAAGCACTTTGTGGTGCAATCCTTGTATGACATGTGCTATACAAATAAAGTTATCATTATTATTATTGTTATTATTAGCTATTATCTCATCATAGTTATCGTCTCATGAACCCTCATTCATGGAGACTTTATTTGGTTGGGTAGGAGCTCAGAAACCCCAAATATGAACCATGTTCTTCAGATAAGAGATCAAGTTTCTTAAAAAGTTCAGAACAGGGTCTTGACTTTCAGATAAAGGTCAAATGGTGGGGAAGACAATTTGGAAATCAACCGTCTCTGTCTTAGTCAGCATTCCCATAGCTGAGCTTCATCACACACACCTACACACACCATTGTTTCCTAACAAACAGCACTGTGCAAATGTTTTATTTGGTGTGAACACACTTTGCCTTTAAAACAGCACCAGTACTCCTCGGTACACTTGTGCGCAGTTTTTCAAGGTACTTCTCGGCAGGCAGGTTGTTTCAAGCATCTTGGAGAAGTTGCCACAGTTCTTCTGTGGATTTCAGCGTCTCAGCTGCTTCTGTCTCTTCATGTAATCCCAGACTGACTCCATGATGTTGAGATCAGGGCCCTGTGGGGGCTAAACCATCTGTTGCAGGACTCCTTGTTCTTTTTGATGCTGAAGATGGTTCTTTATGACTCTGGCTGGATGTTTGAGGTTGTTGTCACACTGCAGAATAAATCTGGGATTGATCAGACGCTTCCCTGATGGTATTGTATGATGAATAAGAATCCAAACATCTAAAGTGCCTAAAACCTTTGCACAGCACTGTGTGTTTGTCTTATATAGCAAACTAACTGTACTGTGAGTCTCTGTCTCCGACATCTAAAAACCAAGTTTCCCAAGCTCCAGCCTGACTCTACTGCGAGTTGGGAACCTCTGGTTTAGAGAAAACCCTGGGGGACACATTGTAATGCCAGTGCCAAGTTAAGAAAGGAAATGCCATGATCCTTCCCAGGAGATAAAGGCCATTTTCTACCCCCAAATTTGCAAGGTTAACTGCTCTCCTCTGGCAGTATGTCAGATGTAGATTCCTGTCTCTGAGAGGAAAAAGACTCAAAAGACGAGCCTAAAAACCAACAGCGTAAAGGCTTGAAGTGGAAGTCACATTCTGTACAGTGACGGTTTGAAACTCAGATGCTTTGTGGCAGGAAGAGAGAGATAGAGGAGGATGCAGAAGTGGTATGAGCTTTTAAAGATAGCCTACTGGTATTTATATAGAGCATGAGGGCATGGGCTGACAGGATGACGTGCTGTAGCATGCAGACTGCTGTTACTTTACTGAGCACACCCAGAACACGCCCACAACGCACCACACACACTTGTCTACAACACTACCGGGCCCCAGAAGACGGATCATACTTCTGTTTCTTCTTCCTTGAGCTGCTTTCTGTTCCTCCGCGTTTTGTCTGTCTTCTATTTTTGTGTGTTTGGTGAATAGAGGCAGGGATGGCGGAGCTTGAGGGCCTGGAATTTGGGAAGTCGGACTTTGTACTGCTGGATGAGGTGACGATGGAGCAGTTTATGGAGAATCTGAAGTTGAGGTAAGGCCTGAGACGCTGTTTAGAGAGGAGGAAGGGAGGGGGAGGAGGGTGGAAGCAGCTGGGTGTCAGAGATGCCACCGGTAACGCTTCATACATGCCTGATATGTGAAGCTTTATATTCCTTCAAATTTTTGTTTAGTTGGCTGAAAAATAAGTTAAAATTAGTATAAAATAAGTAAGATTCGGGTATACTTAACTGTTTCTGACACTCACAAACTTATAAAACGTATTAATTCATAATAGTATTATTGGATTACCACCTTACCTTGACTAGTCCCCCGTAAGTAAGCGGTTAAGACAGGACATAAAGATGAATCATAAAGTAGAAAAGAGAGATGTAAGCATGACTCACATGTACCATGACTTTCCCGCTCACCATAGGGGTTGAACTTGCGGTTGATAAAACACGCTCGCTGTCATGCAAAGCAAATAAAAGGTGCCACAATACCACGGAAAGTCTCACCAAACTTTCCCAACTCTAAATGTGAATGTAACTTGCTTTTTTATCTTATCTTGTGAGCTTTCTGCTCTTTTGCATGTAACTTCTACACTTCTCTATTATACTTCTCTGAGTCCAGACATCTTTTTTTTTTTTTTTTTTTTCTTGACCATTCTCACTTCCTTGGCATCTTTCACATGGCGGTAACGTGAGAGGTCAACAGAGGCAGGACAAACACCAACATGACAAAAAGTATTAAAAAAACAAAAGTTGCAGATTTTTATTAGAAAATGATTCACACTTTCAAAGCTGACGTGTTGGGGCTGTAAATTAACATTTTTCACATAGTCACTTCGGCTCAGCGGATGTGTGACATCATTGGTTTTTATGTAGAGTTTCATCACACAGCTTGATCAGACTTGCCTGGTAGCAAAGCAAGAAGGTGCTAAAACAAAGTTTGAGATGTTATCTGCCTTGCTTTAATGATTTACTTTTTTACAGCACCTGTGAGTTCAGTGTTTTTGTTTTTGCTTGAAAATTGAAATATTTTCCTTTATTTGCTAGTATTAGGCTTGTAATCACCACTACCACTATCTCCAAAAATTATGAACAAATTCCCACAACGTTTGGTGGATATAAAGATTTTGGGGCAAAGAACAACAGATTTGATATTGGTTGTTGTGCTTTTCATGGGAAGCAGGAAGGAGGCTGGGGTAACTTCTCTATTTTTTGACACCAAAATTACTCAGTGGAAACCTCAAATTTGTTATGACAGAGCTAGAGAAAAATTCCTGCTTTTAAGGGTGATTTACACTATTTAAAAAAAACATCCTTGTCATTGACAGATCTTCCTAGACACCGCCCACACGAGTTTATAAATGAGGAAGGTGCCTTTTCTGTAAATGGCTAAAAAAAGTGTAAATGTGGATTTTAAGTTTACAGTATGAATTGTGATATTTGTGTTCAAAGAAAAGTCCCACATTCAAAATTTCACTTAAGTATCTTTACAGAAGTGATATAAGTAAAAGTACTCATTATGAAGAATGGCGTCTTACAGAGTCGTAATGTAAACTGTAATGTTTAATAACATGACAAAGTGGTGCCAGGTCTTTTGTGTTTTGTTTAAAGTTGCAATACATGATATTCAGCCACTAGATGTCACACTACAGCACCAACAGACCTAAACAAATGTGTCGTTTACTCAATAAAGTTGGCAAAAAAATAAATAAAAAGAAAGCCGACAGCTCACAAAACTCATATCAAACTGTTAAACTAGGCAGTGCTGATCAAATATGGATAAAGATTCTGTTAGTGCATTGCCTGTTTCTCAAATGTCTTCAGAAACATATTTTAGTTTACTGTTTAGCTGTAATTTGAGAACGTTTGTGACGCGGCCGCCCATCTTGGAAACGGATGTGGAGGACACGGAGGGACTCACCATGGATGTATAAAGAGAACTAGATACAGGAAGAGCGCCGGGCTTTGAAGCAAATTTGACATAGCGGCCAAACCGTGTAATTACAACGTCACGTGACGCTCACTGGCCTAAAAAGACTTTTTTCCATAGACTTACATTGTGAAAGAGACGTCTGTAAATCAGCAGATACATATTTTTGAGCATCACAACTCGACTTGTCTAACTATCAGAATTTGATCCATTCGGTCAGATCACATTTCAAAAGCCTAGAAGAGCCGCACGATTGAGTTGTTTTATCCCATTCAAGCTAGCCGGTGGGCTAAACCGGAAATAGCCGACTCACCCGGCAAAAGCCACTAGTGCGCTTGCTCTATGGGCCGCACAGATGCGGAAGCAATGCGGAAGAAGTTGAACTTTTTTGGCTTGACGTACCACTGAGCAACTTTCATAGGAATGAATGGGGCCTCGGCTCCGACGCTGTATCCAGTTCTCTTTATACATACATGGGACTCACATGCTCGTGTGGCCGGTGCGGCTACCAAAACATAGAACAGAGAAGCTCTGATAACAACACACACAGAGGGAGTGTGACTTCATTCTCTGCTCAGGTCAGCGTTACTCCAGTATATCTTTACATAGCAAATAGTTGTTTGCTGACATCCAGTGAGGCTCAATGTCATTTATTGCACCTTTGAACTACAGCACAATATATCACATTTCATGATCTTAACATGCCGGTATGTTTCACGTCTTAAATCTTTATCAAAAATGTGACTTTTACTCATTTAATTGAGCAAAAAGTACAATATTTCCCTCTGAAATGTAGTGCAGTGAATGTATGAGGATGCACAAACTCAAAACACTCAAGTAAACTACAAAAGCTGAAATTTGTAGTCAGGTAATGATGCTTGAGTGAATGTCCTTTGTCATTTACTTCCTCTGGACATTGTTATAAGACATGATGGACAAGTGATTCGTGTTCAACAACCTATCCAGGCTGCTAACATGGAGTTAATGCCTGGTTTCCATTATTAACATCCTACAGTAGCTTTATCATTAATCTACAGTTAACCTGGTGAACACAATGTGGTTCATGAGTTCACAAGTCTCACTTAAATAAAACATGACCAGCCCACTAACATCACACTGGCTGTGTCCTCCAAATTTGGGGATAAAAAGGCCACATTTGTAGGAGCCTTTGAAATCAGTCCGCCTTGTTCCTGCCTTGTCTCATTATATGATTTATTAGGTCTATAAACGCAGACCTTGGAGGACCCAGCCCCTGAACTGGGACACTGCTGATGGGTCCAAGGCTCTATCTTGTACTGACTAACGCGTAGTCACCAACTCATTTGTCTATTTATCTATCTGTCTCATTTGTCAAGCTAGACATGCAATAAAAAACGTTAAGTGGTGTGTAATTTAGAAGCTCAATTAACCACTGTGACACGCCAGTTTCAACCCTCATAGCTAAACTAACCCACAAAAATCTTACCCAAGGATGAAACGCCCATGGACCGCAAGTTTCATTTCCTGCTCTCAGAGTACACTTGTGTCACTTCCTGTCAGCTCTGTATGACATAAAGGTGCATTATCTGTAACTCTTAGCCCAGCCAGAGATGGTGTAAAAACGTCATTGGAAACTGCTTTCTACCCCCTTAAATGAATAAAACCCTCAGTCTATTTACAGTAATTAATTTATAATATATACAGCATATAGTGCTACCTGTACATGCATTTATAATTTACACCAGTATCATTGTCTTTTGTGTGGACAGGTTCGAGAAGGGCCGTATCTACACCTTCATCGGAGAAGTGGTCGTCTCCGTTAATCCATACAGACAGATGGACATTTACGGGAAAGATACCATTGATGCGTATCGGGGCCGGGAGCTGTATGAAAACCCGCCTCACCTGTATGCAGTGTCCGATGCTGCCTATAAAGCCATGAAGAGACGGGCCAAAGACACCTGCATTGTCATATCAGGTTTGACTCTTTCACACTCTTAAACTCTGTTAACCACAGTCCTGCTAAGTGTGAACTTTCTGCTGCGTATCACCTGATGTTTGTTGGACACCTACCAAGTTCAAGCAAACAAACAACACGTTCTCAGTTCCCTTCTTAATGGAACGAATGCTTTACGTTTACTTTGATAAAATCAATACCACAGACTGAATGTCTCCACACAAGTTCCCAGTTGAAACACACTGAAAAACAGAAATAGTTGGATGGAAGGAAAATATAAAGACCATTTTGCTAATGGGACCATAAATGTACGGTGTGACACCAGATAAAAAGGTTGTTGTTACCTAAATCAAAAAGATTGTCCTCTGTACAGGCTATTTAAGACATCTCAGGCTCGACTTGTAAGTCTTTACATTGTCAGACTTATTGGCTCAATGATCTTCAGTCTAGGGCTGAAACTAATGACTATTCTCTAAATGGTCTAAAATATCAGAAAATAGAGAAAAATCTCTTTTTCCAGAGTTCTGGGTGACATATTTTAATGTCTTAAACTTGTATAAAACTTAAGATATTCAGTTTAGAATCACAGAAGACAAAATTGTCGCAGAGTAATTTTCAGTAAGTCGACTAAACGACCAGCAGTAAGTTGTAACAGTCGTCGTCTTCGAGTGACTAGTGTTTTAGGCTATTTATAGCTACTGAGAAGAGTCTCACATCCTAGTAAGTCTCTGATCGCTGTAAGTTCACAGGAGTTTTATTGTGTCCTTTCTAAAGCTGGAGAAGATTAAATATTCAGTGAGAGGTTATTCTGATGAGTTCTACATGAAGTGTCATCTTTTTTACCGTTCTTCAACTCTCTTCAGTTTCTGTCCCCTGATTGTCGCCCCCGCTTTTTCTTTCCCTTTCCTTTTTGTTTGTTTGTTTTATTACTGTATTATTGTTTATTGTTTTATTTACTTTTCCTTTTTGTCCCTTCTCTTTCCCATACAAGTGAGTAGGTTACGGATCTCCTTTTCTGGAGCAATTTTTTTTTTAAATTCTTTTTTGTGTGTGTGTTTGTCTTTCATTTTCTTTTCTTTTGTTTCTGTGGGCTTGAGTTTTGAATAGTATAAAAACGCCTTTAAAAAGGCAGAAAGTACGGCTTGTTATTCTTTTGATCCCCTGAGATGAGTACTTCGATTATACTGTTATTATTATATTTCTGTGGTTTAGCTTTGATTCTCATTGTTAAAGCGACATTGTTTATATTTCTTTTTTATTACATTTACATGCATTCTTAAAAATATTAAGCAAACAAATGAATAAAAAGGACATTAAAATGCAAAAATAGCATTTGCCAACAAGGCAGTTAGCCTAATAGTTGGTCTCCTAGCAACACTGTTGTCAAGACTTCAGCTACTTAAAAGACTTCGATCAATAAAGGCATTAATCAGCTTCTGGTGTTGTCACTTCATGAGCCTCAGTAACACTGAGCTACATTTAATATGAAGACGTTTGGCATATTCAGAGTGCCAGGAATAAATCTCATGGACGTACACTAAATACTTTTACATGAAAATGAATTAAAATAGTTAAAGACACCAGTGATGCCTGTGTTGATGCAGCTTGTCAATGATAATACAGTACAATATGCATGTCTGCGTTTATCTCACATTGTGGTTAAAAACCTTAGAAATCAGCAATATGTTGATCGGCGCCATGTACTGGTAGATCAGATACCAGCTTCAATTTCTCTATACGAAACAAGCAACACTGCAGAGATATTTTGATATGCAGAAGTTACGGTTTGTTTATCAGTGTTGTGAAATCTTTTTTTTGTGTGTCAGGTGAAAGTGGGGCAGGAAAAACAGAAGCCAGTAAATACATCATGCAGTACATTGCAGCCATCACAAACCCAAGCCAGAGAGCGGAGGTCGAGAGGTGAGTGGTGGTTGAAGTTAAAAGGCAATATTACAGTAACTTAACGATCGGATTCATTAAAGTAGTGTTATAAAGTGAAATGTAGACCCAATTCAAATCAATAATTGGATCACGAGAATTTGATGTCACCATAAATCATCTCACTTTTGACTCCCATTTTCACCTCCCTCATGGCTTCTCCTCACGTGTTTCCATCAACGATTACCGCCGTGTAATAAATCAGCGTGAAAAATGTGCTGCTCAAGTCCAACTGCGTGCTGGAGGCCTTTGGGAACGCCAAGACGAATCGCAACGACAACTCCAGCCGCTTCGGCAAGTACATGGACATCAACTTCAACTTCAACGGCGATCCCACGGGAGGACACATCAACAACTACCTGCTGGAGAAGGTGAGAGGAAGTGGGCGGGATGATAGAGGGGCATCAGGCTGCAGACAGGAAACTTTCAAGGGTCTAAATAACATAGAAACAAAAGATGTTCTTTTGGGAAATAGTGACCCCGACTCATCAGAAAAGTACTGAAAAGTTCTTCATTTCTACTGTTTAATTACATCTTTTCTTCTGAGCATGAATGTTTCATGAGGTGATGAAGAGGTGTGAGGGAACATCCATGAATAGATGTATCTGTGAAGCCGGTGTTAATGAATGGCTCACCTGGGGCTACTTGATGCCGCCGCATTTATCCGCTCTGTTAAAGAACCGTCTGGCACTCAGAGTCGGTGTGAATGATGACGGCGTGATTCATTCTCAGAGGGCAGAAATAACCACAGTCTTGTTTCTGGGCCGCCTTGTTTCTCTGTCGGCAGTCAAAGTGGTGCTGCTGGAGTCACATTATTGGTAATTGGTTTGTTCTTTAAGGCAAGTGTCGGCCTTAAAGAAAAAAAACCTCCGGTGGTGATTTTGTTGCTTGGTGGTAGATTTTTCTTATTCCTACAGAAAACTAAGTGGTTTTGACTGCATGATGTTACTTTTAGGTATTTTGAGCACAGCTAGAGCAGAGATGGGAAACATTTTCAACTGTCTGAAACACAAGTGTTAAACGTCAGGTTTTGGTGTTGATCGCTTAGAATCAAAGAGCAAAGACCTTATTTTTAGACCTGCCGTTTGTCACCAATGTTCAGCAGCTATCAAGGGAAAAAAATCTGTCATTAACACATGAAACTGACTGTTGACTCATTACCAAGTACAGCCACAAATGCTTTTTGAGCACTTTTCTGCACTTTCAGCTCGCAGCGTTACTTTAGCTTTTTCTTTTTCGACTACTTTGACCTCTGTGCGACTATAATTAGTCCTTATGTTGTCGGTTGTGAAAACTAAGACATCTGACTGCTGACTTCATAGCTGAGAAATCAGTGTTCACACAATCACTGGTGTTAATTATCATTTACATCACTTATTCTTCCTGCTGTACACAACCTAGAAGTTTGAGAGAAACAAATGCTTTGGGTTGTCCAAAGCAAATTTAAAAAAAGAAAACACTTACTTAGGTTAATTCAGATGAGGCAGGTTGATGAATTTAATGTCATTTAACATCATAAGAGTGTCTGAAGGTGGACGTTTGGTTTACTACCATTATCTGTTTTCCTGTTCAAGTCCAGAGTGGTCCAGCAGCAAAACGGGGAGAGGAACTTCCACTCATTTTACCAGGTAAAGTCTGACCTGCAATGCTGCTGCAAAACTTACACTGAATGCGTTCACTGCTCATTGAACTCTTATCCAAATTAATTACTGAGTATCAAATGGGTTACTGCTCAGTAACTCATACACAATAATATCTGATTATAAATTGGAATATTTGTTGTGTTTTCACAGTTACTGCGTGGAGGCTCCGATCAAATGCTGGAGTCATTTCACCTGCAGAACGATCCGGCTGTTTATATCTATACCAAAGAAGGAGCTGCAACCACCGTGAGTTTGCCACCTTTAACTTTTTTTTGTTTCAGAGTTAGTTAAAGAAAAAACAAAAAGAATTGACTTTTTAAATATTTCTCTGTCGATTAAAGTCTTCTCCTCTCTTTCTTTAGACCTCCAACAACGATCGCACCAGCCACAAAGCAGTGATGAGCGCGCTGGAAGTGATCGGCTTCTCCAAAGAAGAGATTAACTCAATTTATCAGATTCTGGCCTCCATTCTGCTTCTGGTAAGTTATGGCAGTGTTTGTGAATATTTCCAAAAGATTAATACTTGTGCTCCAAGATTAAAATGATGTGAAACTGTAAAACGGATATTGATAAGGAGAGAGATGATTATTTAGATACAGTAACACTAAACATCCAGAAGAGAAGAGGTCTTGGTTCTTATAATCAAATGTAATGATAAATTTTTCAGGGTAATCTGCAGTTTGAGAGCGATGGTGAAGACGTCCTGATCCAGGGCGTCGAAGTTGTGAACCACATCTCTGAGTTAACAGCCACAGACTCGGAAAGCGTCAGTAAGAGCCTTCTTTACCGCACTGTGGCCACCGGGGGCGGCGAGGTGATAGAGAAGGGCCACACAGCGGAAGACGCCTGCTTTGGACGGGACGCTTTCTGCAAGGTGCTAAAATATTCTCTCATGAGTGTTTATTTTCCAATCATACAGCTCTAAACTAATCAGAATGAGATTTCCACTTTATACAGATTAGCTGTTTTATAGCTTTACAAGGACGAGGAAATTGTGTTAACATAATCAGTGTAACACACCTCTTATATTAGATTTTCACACTTGTCACTTTATTTTAATCTCCGGCTCTGTTAAATTATTTCCTCGCTGGCTGCAGGCTCTCTATGAGAGACTTTTTGGCTGGATCGTGTCCCGCATCAACAGCGTCATTGAAGTTAAAGACTACAACCCAGTGCTTCATGGGAAAAACACAGTCATCGGTGTGCTGGATATCTACGGCTTTGAGATCTTCGACAACAACAGGTCGGCTCCCTTTGTGTTGCTAAGTCGACTGTGTTTGTTTATTTAAATGGAAGGAAATTAGTCATGATCGATGATGATGTTGCTCAAGTGTTTGTTCCTCTGTTGTCGGACAGTTTCGAACAATTCTGCATCAACTACTGCAATGAGAAGCTGCAGCAGCTTTTCATTGAGCTGATCCTGCGACAGGAACAAGGCGAATATCAGAGAGAAGGCATCACCTGGCAACATGTGAGAAACACACCCAAACAATAACACATGTACACAAATACACTGACGTGCAAATACAAAGCTGCAGATACAAAGCTGTTCTGCATTTGCAACTGTATATCAGTGACACCATCAGATCAGTCTGTTCACACACTGTAGAGACAAGTTAGCATGTGAAGGTTTGGATTACGGATATTTGTATTGTAACATAATGAAGTTTACCAATGTTTGCATAAGATAAATACAGAAAAATGGAATCCAAGCCACGTTATGCTTCCATCAAAAAGTGAAATGCTAATGTTAGAATAAAAATTTATGAGTGTGACGCATACGTGACACATAAGGGCAAGTTTGTAAGTGATTCACCACTTGGACATTCACTGATACTCATTGTGATTGCACAAACATGCACAAAACCACGTGCAAACAGTACAAGCAAACACACACACATGCCAAAAAATCCACACACACTAGCATGACTTCATTCATAAATATCCGTCTTGTTTTCTTTCACATAACGACGGTGTTGTTCACACACAGATCAACTACTTCAACAACCAGATCATCGTAGACCTGGTGGAGCAGCCGCATAAAGGAATCATCTCCATTTTAGACGAAGCTTGCCTCACCGTCGGTAAAGTCACCGACACCGTCTGCCTGGACAGCATGGACACCAAACTGGCCCAGCATCCCCACTACACCTCCCGCAAGGTGAGAGACAAGTTACAGTGTCTTTTTCTCTCCTCCTCACATGATTCTGTTGTTCCCAACTTTCAGGTTATCTCCGTAAATCACGTCAACAGCAAATTTAGCACTTGTCAAGGATTTTTCAGAAGGTCTTTTTTTTAAAAAACTCCCAACTCACATGATCATTCTGCTGCTAAACATGAAACTGTGAGAAAAGGGTGTTAAAGTATGAAAAGGGATCTTGGAATATGTGGTTATAACTTCATTGAGTTAGTAGGAAGTGATTTTTTGTTGACATATCCTCTTCTGAGTTTACTGTGTAAAACAAAAATTAAGAAATCTTAGTTTGTTGGTTGGTTTTTTTTTTTCTCTGAAATTGCTGTTGCTAACCTTTCTTTTCAAGGACATTATGTTTTGCAATTGTAATAGTCATCAGGTTGAATGATGAAACATTACAACATCATAACTGTGAAATCATTTGTGCATGATTTTCCATGAGCTCTCACAAATTCAGTCACTTCAAAAATACATTCATTTCAATCTGTTCAAGGAAAAAGCAGTTTTCAGAGGTGAATGAATAGAAACACACCTGTAGGATGTTGTCTCGAGTGTCACAAAGGGACAAAAGGCTTGTTCAAAAAGCAATGAGGGTTTTACTTGTTTGCATTACCAACTAGAAATACAATGCAAATAAACAAATATATAATTTTTAAAAAATACATTTTTTTCTCATAAAGTTGTGTGTTTTCATTTGATTCAGACTTAAAATTGATAAGCAAGAGTAAAAAGTCACTCTTTACACCAGTGTGACTTTAAAACTTGCAGTTTTGAGTTTCTGTCAGTAGAGAGCAGAGTTTCTCCAAAGTTTTGGCTTCAGGGTTTCATGTAACATAAGATGCTTTTCAAACAGCAGTGGCTCCAAAATGCAGCCATCATTCCCTTCTTTTAAAAAGCTGACCTTCGGTAATTCACACTTAATAAGTAAGTTGTTTTTCATGACTGTCGACTCTGCTCTCACACTGTCTGTCGTCTCCCCGTTTCTAGCTCACCCCCACTGACAAAAGCATGGACTTCCAGAAACACTTTCGTATTCGCCACTATGCTGGAGACGTCACGTGAGTTGCTCATACATTCATACACTTTTTTTGTAGTGGTTTGCTTTGGCCTGGACCGGTCTGTGCCAGAAAAAGTGACAGGATGTAATGCAGAGTTCAGGAGTGTAAGCCTTATAATCCTATTAAAGGAGGTCAGTTTATGACAGCAGCGGGTTTATTCATAGAGACATTCCAGTGGCGTTATTGGTGTTTGTGCTCAAAATGACAACTGTGCTGACCAGGTAATGTTGTAAGTTCAATTTTAATGATTATTATTAACGCCCTGAAAGGATTTTGGTTAATATTTACCAGAACCTATTTTGTATATAATGTATGACGGCTTCTTGGATAATTTTTGTCTGGGCCTATGACCACAGCTGTGATCTTACAGGTATCTTGCATGTGGAAATATATTCCCAGAGACTGCAGGAAGCTCAGATAGCTCATAGTTTGAGGATAACATTACAGGGAAGATTTCTACTGAGATGTAAATGTGAGTTTAAATAAAAGATAAGACATTTATCTTTCCAAAAATAGCAAGACCGTGTGTTTTTGTCACTAAATAAGGCTGTATTATTAAATAATAAAATCATCCCTTTAGAGAACAGTACATGATAATTATAGAGGATAAACTCTGTCCAACTCTTAATATGAAATTTGATAGATTTTTTTGGTAATTTTTGTCTAATCTTGTTTTTGTCTAGTTGTAAATAAAGATTTGGTGAGGCGACTTGCAAAAAGGTCCTTGATCAGATTCAAACACAAGATGTTTTGAGCCACCAGGACTTCACAGGACAAAATAGATCATAAATCACATGAAGCGCTAGAAAGCTGATATACTGTGAGCATTAGGGGGCTTTTAATGTTTTATCCTTATGTGAAAGCACAATTTTGTTTATGTTAGTGGTTGTTTGGCTTATGATGATCACAGACTAGAGATGAAACACTTTGTTCAATTTCCCGCTCCATCACTGCTCTACATCCTTAATGTGCTCACTGGATTTAAACATCACAGTGGCCAGATGAAGCCCCTGGCCAGCAGTCACCCGTCATGGCTTTGGTTTCAGAAGAATCCCTCTGCTCACGTGTACTGCCCTCAATCTAGAGAGGGGAAGGACATTAATATGTCAAGGGAACACGAAAGGGGGGAGGAGGAGGAGGAGGTGGAGGACAGGGAGGGATGGAGCCAGCTGATGAGACAATTTTGGCTCTCGGATGTAGCGGCAGCAGTAATCAGAAAGAAGTGGAGTAGGGTTTTATTGAGGGTTCTTTGACTCGGGGAAATCCAGGCTAACACGATGTTGAACACACACCGAAATACGGAGCAATTTCATCCGTCTCTGAAGCTAAGGACGGATCTCACAGACAATTACTGCACTGTGTTTTTTCCCCCAATAACCCCCCCCCCCCCTCGCTGTGAGCCCTCCTTCATGCCAGCGGTCAGTGATGAAAGAAGTATTCAGATCCTTTACTCAAGTAAAAGTACTAATAACTCATTGGTAAATTATCAGGAAAATGGCCTCTGTTTGTGTTCATTACATTATTATTACTGATGATTCATGTTATAGATTAATTTGCTGATTATTTTCTTGAGCAATCCGTTCACTGTTTGGCGTGTGAAACATCAGAAAATACAGAGAAATGCTCATCGCAGTTACCCAGAGCCCAAAATTATTCAGTTGACTGTATTTTAAGACAAAGAAAAACAGCAAATCTTAATGTTTGAGAAGCTGATAACTGATTGTGACAATCAATCCGTTATCAAAAGAGTTGCAGGTTCATTTTCTTGATATGTTTTGTATGTAAAATCTGTAAAGTAACCAGTAACTATAAAGGTAATGGTGTAAAAAGTACAATAATGCCTTCTGAAAGGTTTTGGAGTGGAAGTATTAAGTAGCAGAGATTGGAAACACTCTAATGTTTCACTTAAGTGCAGAGTACTTGAGTAAATGTACTACTTATCTTCCACCGCTGCCCGTGTTAATGACGGGCTGGATAAGAGCGCGTGTGACAGACCTGCAGTGATAATGACAGATGGCCGTCCCTGTCACTGCGTGTCCCCGTCAGCAAGCCTCGCCTCGTCTCAGGGCCACGTCGGGGTCGCTCCAGCTGAGCTGTCACCCCTCGTATATGCTTCCCGGTGGCACTGGCCCCCCCATCATCCCCTGTCCCATCCCATCCCATCTGAGTCTATCCTTACCCTGGCTAAATATACCCTCGTCCTCGCCACCCGTTGCCTACACGCCCCCCCCCCTCCACCCTTCCACCCTCCACCAAACCAGCACTGTCACAAGCTTTGACCTACTTCGCTCTCTCCTCCTCCTCCTCCTCCTTCTCTTTCCTCATGCTGTTTCCTCCTTTCCTCCTCCGTCTGTACTGCAACCCTCACCTGGCTTCTCTTCGCCATCCACACAGGAATTCCCTGCAGTATTTCAGCCTGCACATGCAGCACTTTGAGCAGCCATAAGATCGATCAAATCCCCTCACTGCACAACTTTATATCGCAGGAAGTTGTCGCTTGGTTCTCTCGGTAGCGTGCTACCTTTTCACCTTGTTTAACGGCCCTCTCCTTGCACCAACTCTGACCTTCATGCTTAAATATACTTCCCTCTAAATCATCATCCCGTCTCAGGAGAGGGCCACTGCCTTCATCTCTGGCGTGTCCTCTCCTGTTTGTCCTGTCCTGTCCTGTCCTGTCCTTGTAAATGAGTGTTGTGCCTTGTTATTGTGTGTTCTGACTGCTCTCTCCTCTTCTCCTTTCACACTGTGTCTCTCTTCGGCGAGCTTCCCAGAATCTGGTCAGGTGGTTTTCAGTGCTCGTGAGCCAAGGGGACACATCTGTCATAGCCAGCCTCCGCTTCTTTTGCCTCCAGATGTGACAGCCTAGGACACAGTCACAGGGCCATGCAGACCACATGTGACACACTGTGTGTCTTGTTTGTTTTGTTTTTTTTCTTTTTTGTGTGTGTGTCTGTTAGAGAAGAAGGCGTGAGGAGATGATATGTAGATGAATTTTAAAACGTACATGTGGAAGAGAGTGGGAGCTTCTGCTTACGTACATATGTGCAATTTTTTTTCCGCCCTCTAAAAAAAAAAAAAAGGATGCATTTTTTAAATTGCAAAGCATCCTCACTGTACAAGATATTGTCGCTTTGTGAATGAGCAAAGAGAGGGGAAGGTTTTATTTGAGGCAGAGCTTACACTACAGCAGGCTCTTGCCCTGCGGCTGCTCGGCTTATGTAACTGTGCCTTACAGTGCGCCCGTGACCTCCCACTGATGCCTCACCAAAACCAACTGAGCAGTTTGAAGTGAGGCAGACAGATTAGTTTGTAGACGGTTCAGTTTTTTTTTTTTCCAAACGTGAGCCTCGGATGGGGGGGAGTGGGGGGGGGGGATTCGACCATGTTCCTAATTTGTAAATCGACTAAGCGGCGTGACTCTTGTTCTAATCCTCTAGCCTGAGGATTGTGAATCATTTGGAGCAAAGTGGAGTCCGTTACCGGGTTGTAATAGTGACCCCTGCGTTTACAGACACTTGCTGTATAAACTGTGTTGCTGTCTGTCTGGCTTCCTCTATAATTTTAGCATCTTGACTCTTTTCCTGACACACCACTTCAGTCAAAGTCCCCTCTTGAGTGGGGCCTCCCTCCTTCTTTTGAACTACTTATTTTAGCCAATAACTCTCAATTACTGTCACTTTCTCCCTCTACGTCTATTACAGATATTCCGTCGAGGGCTTTTTGGACAAAAACAAGGACCTGCTTTTCCAAGATTTCAAGCGCCTCATGTACAACAGGTGCCAAATACAGTCTTCACTGACATTTTTTTCTGACACCATCATGCTCTTGACAGTTCAGCAACTGGGTTAAGTGTATAAATAAATTTCTTCTTTATGCTGTTTGTACATCACTCCTCTGCTAGCCTAGTTAATCGTGTCCTTTCTTGACTTTTGCCCCCTTTTCTTGCTCCTTTCTCTCTTTAAGTGCCAACCCAGTCCTGAAGGAGATGTGGCCAGATGGTCAGCTGAGCATCACAGAGGTCACAAAGCGACCTCTGACTGCGGCCACCCTCTTCAAGAACTCCATCATAGCCTTGGTGGATAAACTGGCCTGCAAGGTCAGTAGTTTCTGCGCACGACTGACATCCTGTTCTTTTCCCTTTAACCCCCGGAAGAAGCTGCGGATGACTGATTAAAGCTTATTATTACTCAATTCTGACAAGTATAAAGTAAAACCAAGCAATGCTGCAGAGAGCAGTAACCACAGAAGCAGTGAAGTTGAGAAGAAAAGGGTTTAAAAGTTGCAAGCTAGTCGGTAAACTGTGAAACAGAGAGAAAGATTGTAGAGATGAGTTGTATCTCTGCTTTGCTGTTTTGTCTACTATTAATATTTACATTAAAAGTTATATAATACATTAATATACAATCTAAGACATTCAGCTATGTGACTTAAAGGTAATTTAAGACCACTAGAGTCAAAAGCTAAGCGCTAGTTAGCTTTAGCGGGAGTTTAGCTGTTTTTTCTCCATTATTATCGGACTTTTCATTAGTTTTGGGAAACAATGTAATTATCAGGATATCAGGTTTCATCAAAATTGATATTAATTATGGAAAACAGCCAAGGAAAAATCAGTTAATACATTTAGGTTCAAGGCTAGCTGAGGCTATTTCATCTGCTAGTTTTTCACTTCTTGCTTCAGCCGTCTAGTTTCCTGTTTCTGTGTTGCAGGACAGTAAATGCAACAGCAGCTTTGAGGGTCAGATTATGCATTTACTGCAGTTTGTCTTGGTTTTCTAGCTCTGTTTTCACACAGGTTATATGTTTCTATGGCATAATGATTTTGTAACTGATAAAATAGGTGCCAAAAAGTCAGATTTGACCGAATATGTTGTTACTGCATTTTAGCTTCGTAGGGAAGAATAGGTGTCAAATCTAAGTCATTAAAGGCTTGCTACTTCGTTTATATTTTTATGTCGGAGTTAGTGTTTCGCACCAATGTAGATCTTCTCTCCAGTTTACTCAACTGTCGTCATCCGGCAGATGCTGGTTCCTGTAATGTTTGTATGAGTCACGGGCTATTCTGAGGCTGCCAATGAGTCTGTGATGCCGCTTTTGGGAAGGAGTCACCGTGCATGACAAACTATGGAGCGAGAGGAAGTGCAGCAGGAACATGTATGCATAGCAGTCTGCTCTTTTAGGTGTCAGAGAGTAACAGTTTTTGTGGGTCGCTTGTCCTCATCATGTGTGACAGTGAGTGGAGGTGGGAGGGTGCGCGTGGGGGGGGAGGGGGGTGGCGAACCACAAAATGTGCTGCTCACCTTTTCTGGCCTCATCTCACTGACTGAAGTCTGACATTTCCTGCTGTTATTTTGGGACAGCCTGCTGTTGGGCTGTTGTAGCATCTCATCTCAGTGTGTGAGGTAAAATGAAAGGAAACTCTTCTGGCAACTGTTCCCCCCCTCCCTTTTCCCTTCAGGTCACATTAAAAGAGTGAAAGCTTTCTTCAACAGTCATACAGGAGCACCTGTGCCCATCCTGCCCATCTCTTTGGCTCCCAAACCCCATTAACTGTCTCTTTTCTTAAATCTGGGGGCACACATGCACATGCATCATTGATATTACGGACAGTGATGCCAGGGAGCACTCAGAAAGGGCTCACTTTGTTCCACCTTGTTTATCTTTCATGGACAGAGAGTGACGGTGATAAAAAACACGGCAGTCCGTCCTTTGACAGGATATCACGTCCCTTAGAGATCCCTGTCAAGGTGCAGGCGTCCTGCTATAACTCCACTCCAGGCTTTATTGTTTTCAAAGTTTAAATGTGCAGTTAAATGTGCTGTTAATAAATAGATGTGCTGGATGTGTTATGAGGCTCATCTGCTCACTGCAACGTCTGTTGAAATACTCTGCAAGTCTGATTAAGGTCAGTGAACTCAGTTTGTCAGTTTTGCAGCTCGGCTGCGGCTCAAGTGACGGTTTACAGACTGAGTTTAGTTTATTTACTTGCACAGTGATGAACGCAGCAGTGGTGAAAACAATGACAGAAACATGACAAAAATCAAAGACAAATACAAGTTTGTGCAGGTGATAAAACAAGAGTGTTATGAAAAATATTGCCTCAATCATACAAACACTGAATCATCCTGAGTGTTGCAAATACATAATACAGCGTCAGTGCTTTTACTGGAAATGTATCATTGCTGCCTTACTTTCGTTTTCTTTCGGCTCTGTACCGTAAGTGCAATATTTTTGTACAGTAATGTGATGATATGACACTTCATTGATCCCTGCTGGGAAGTCTGGTAAAATATTTGACAGTAAATAAAAACATGTCATGTGAGAAGGTGACAGAGATTCAGTGGCCTCTGGTTGAAATATGATCTGACCGCCGCTGACTCCTGCAGCCCAACAACTCTGAAATAAAATCAGCAAACTTTGTCTTGTCTTCCAGGAGCCGTACTACGTGCGATGCATAAAGCCCAACGAGATGAAGTCGTCGGTGTTGTTCGACGATGCGCGCTGCCAGCATCAGGTGGCGTACCTCGGCCTGCTGGAGAACGTCATGGTGCGCAGGGCCGGCTTCGCTTACAGGCAGCCCTACGCTCGCTTCCTGCAGCGGTAAGAGGATATGTTCACTCTGTTAAGCAAGACTTCTTCGGTGTTTCAGCTCTTCCTTTGGTAAATTTCCCTGTGAGGAAGTTGAGACAAAGTTCTTTCTGTTTTCACTACATCAGCAGCTCAGTGTAACACCAGGGGTGTAAAATGTACCAAACTATTCTGTTCCAGCAGTGGTTGCTACTCTGATCAAATGTTACTTTGAATTACTACCACAGTGTTACATGTGTTATCCACAGTACACAGACTGAGTTATTAGCTAAGCTTTGGCTTGTGCAGAGGAGAGAAAGAAAGTCACAAAAAAGTCAAACACTGCAAAGATGAGAAGTCCAGAAACCTGCTGCCACAAGTGCAACGCTGGTCTCTCTTAGTGCTGAGTCGTGGGTAAAGTAAATGTACAGGGAACTACTTTAATGTTCACAACAACAGTAGGATAACAGAACAATGACAAGACACATGCACATTACTGTCTTACGGCAGATCACTCCACCAACAGTTACTATTTCTACAAGCAAGGTGAACAGTGTTATATAGTTCCCATCTAAAATAAGGAATAGAATATTAAATATGTATATGTACCCTTAATTAAATTATGTGAATGAATCCTCCATTAGACTTTAAAAATCAGATGGGACAGAAACTGTGTTACAGAAAATAAAGTAAAACCAGAATGTTTTTCTCTTATTGCTTTTTGAGACTGAAGCTATCTTTATGGACAACTGAAGAAAACTCTTAACTTTAATACTTTAGTGATTTTGACAAATTCGAAGGACGAAACTGATGCAACAGAAGCTGAGATATCCCATTTTTTAGTCCCTGACATGGATCAAGCTCCCAAAACACTGGATCCTACATTTCCCATAATGCAACTTTTGATCTACCCCTCCCTGCCTGTTAAATGCCAACATAATCTCCATGTGACAGTTTGTAACACAAGTTCTCAGTCAAAAAATGTGTTGTCTCCAAACTGAAGCAAAGCTACCTGGATGATATCACTTAAGTAATGTTCTCAGACTTAACAGAGCTACTGCAGATCCTGTTTTCCCAGCCTGAGCATTATTTCCTCTTGACTAGTAAATTGACTTTGACATATAAAATCGATTTATTTTCGAGTGCTCCATAACAAAAACAAAAAACGCTAACTAAAAATGCTGTTTCTCTTTAATTAAAAGGCTTAAAATTGTAATATTAGCTACTTCCTTGTTGTCCTGCAGGTATAAAATGACGTGCGAGTACACCTGGCCGAACCACCTGATGGCCTCGGACAGGGAGGCCGTGGAGGCCATCGTCACCCAGCACGGTTTCCAGGACGACGTGGCGTACGGTCACACCAAGCTGTTTGTGCGAACGCCACGGTCTCTCTTCTCTCTGGAACAGGAGAGAGCCGCCCTCATCCCCATCCTGGTGCTTTTCCTGCAGAAGGTCAGCCATATTAGCATCAGCATCACTGTGTTAATTTGACATCAATGGCATCATCATAATCCCTTTTAGTATTCATCCACAGCCTCAGCATGAGCTCTACGGCTGTTTCTGAAGCTATGCTTGTATTTTAATGAGGATGTATTGATCTGACAATCTGATTAATTGACACAGGGATCTAATTTAATGTCACAGGCAGCTCGGATCATGTGATTACAGTTAATCACCCACAACGTTATCTTCGCCAGTCTCAAACGTCGGCTTCTGGGTTTTCAAAGTGAAGATTGCAGCCTCATGAATATGTGGCTCCTGGTTATGTTTGACTGAAATTCATCTGCCAGCTTGAATCCTAATTTCCTATAACAATAATTGGGATAATTAATGAGATCCAGAACACAGTTACATTAAAGTCAATTACTTCACTTGCTCAATGAAATACCCTTCTCTTTTCTTTCTCCCCTGACCTACTTTGATGACTCTGTAGAGAAGTCTGGCTCTTTAACTGGAGCACAAGTTTGTCTTCAGCTCAGCGGGACTTTCTCCTCGTCTTGTGTGCAGCGACACCTTTCTCCTCTCTTGCTATCTGTCTCTAATATGTCTCTCTCTTTTTCTAAAACACACAGGTGTGGCGTGGGGCTCTAGCTCGTATGAGGTGCCAGAGGATGAGGGCCATCTACACCATAATGGGCTGCTATAAGCGCTACAAGGTCAAGGCCCACTTCTGGGAGGTGGAGCGGAGGTTTGCTAATGTGCGAAATATGGCCGACTACGGAAAGAGCGTGGAGTGGCCGACCCCACCTGCCGCTCTGTCCCAGTTTCACAACATTACATCCTCGCTGCATCGCAGGTGAGATCCCATAAAATGAAACTCATACACCATAAAAATAACCATTTCAAACCATTTAGAGACATTTTCAGTCTTCTTACACTCTTTCAGCAAAGTGAAATAAATTCACATGTACAGAAAAGAAGATTTAGGGTAGAATAAAGAAACAAAACTAGAAGAGTTCTCCGCCAGGTGTGTACAGTCAAGATGGCGACAAAGATAACAAAACCCTGTTTATGTTATCAGGTATGGAATTAACCTGCAAATGCTCCGGCTCAAGATGAGACCAAACTTTTCTATGCCTTTTGCTATGTCGTAACGCATATCGTAAAATGGCGTGAACTGCTGAAAGACAAAAGTCTAAGCTTAACGATAGTCTCATAAGGATTTTACCAAATATCACCACAACCAGAGATCCTTGAGTCATAAATGTGCACAAAAAATATTAGTCTGATGGGTCCAGTAGTATGTGAGTGTAGCTGCAGACAGACACACACACACAACCAAACGCATGATCCCCTCCAGGCTTACATCTGGAGGAGATCATGACACTAAAATGCATTAAGTTGCATTGAAAACAAGTGAAATCTTTTTTTTACTCATTTTTGCAGTTTAATAATCTCAAAAAGTCTTCGGTTTAGTTTTGTATTATATGTTTTGACACTACAGATAAAGTCTATTTGTATGCCTCTCAGCCTTCCTCCTACTGTACTCGTCTGTTGCACCTTTGATCTGTTACTCTTCCCACATGACACGCCGTCTTGTTCTCGTCCAATGTTGTCAGGTGGTGGGCGAGGCAGCTCATAAAGAACATCCCTCCGTCTGACATGCTGGAGGTTCGGGCCAAAGTGGCGGCTCTCACCGCTCTGAACGGAGAGAGGAAAGACTGGGGCAGCAGGAGAGCCTGGGAGAGGGACTACCTGGCTAATGTAAGAATGAACAAAATGCAAAGTCCAGCAATTCCAACAACATGTATCTGCACGTTAATCTATCACACATGTAAAAAATAGTCATTGAAGTACTTGGTTACTCTTGATATGTTCTTTAAACAAATTCTAGTTGGTGAAATATTCAAAACTCAAGGTTCACTTGAGGCCTTTTTGGTTTATTTATTTGTTAGTTTATTTAACAGGAACAATACAGATGTTGTTAATATAAGAGGTTATGTATACAGGTCATCTAGCTGAAGTTCATTTAGACTTTTAAAATCAAGTTTAAGTCCAGATGAAACGATATATAACTTCCGTATTGTGACGTATTTCTGAGTGAAACAGGACAGACAGGTGAGATGTAACGTGTGGTCGTGTCGTAATGAATCTCAGCTCTGTGCCGCTAAAAGTTGAAAACCGATTGATGGGTGGATGTCACGATATTGTTGGTTGAAATTGGTCGGTTCGAGCCTACGTAAGCAGGAAGAAAACATGATAGGATTTTGATATAAGAATACAAAGAAATTGATTTTTTGGGAGAGCATATATTGCTAAATTGGTACATGTGATCTAAAAGCATTAATAAGGCATTTTTAATTTCATCTCAACTTAGAAACAACAACAAAAAATGTAAACAAACAAACAAATGTGTAAAACAAATCTGGGGCTTCTGATCGTACCCCATGGCCCACTCATGATGTGTCTTCATGTGACTGAGGATGGAGGACAAGGTTAATGATGTCACCACTTGTTATCACATGACCTAAGTTCTGTATGGTCATGTGAGGACACTTGAGCAAGTAGCATTTACTGAAGAAGGTCATGAGAGAGTTAATGTGGTAAAGGCAGCTTTTTTTTTTACATTTTAAAGGACATTCAGGATTTAATTTCTAATTGTTATGCTTCAAAGCTACAGCAAAATGTTGTCTTGACTCAATTAGACTCCTAAAAAACTGATAAAAGCTGATATACAAGAAGATACAATAATATAAATCCTCTGTGCAGCACAAACACTTTTCAGTTTAACCTTTTTATTTTTAATAATATTTACTTTAATGAACTGAAATGGTGCAAAACCAACAGAAATTTTGTGTTTTCTCCTCCTTTTTCTCCTCACTTTCTTTTATCGGAAGCATTTTCAGAGCTGCCCTCACCACAAGAGGACCTCATTTACTGTAAACTGGTCAGTGTGACACTCCACACAACAGGATGCTTATTCCTTTCATGAAACTAACTGGTAAAAATACATTGAATTTCACCCCAAAGGCAGAATGTTGTTATGCTTGATTTTAGCATGCAAAACAAGACCTGAATGACTTGCAGTGTATAGAATCACAGAAATTGACTGTTGTCGTGAATGTATAGGGTGCATGTGACGAGCCTCACGGTAAACAGCATGACTAAAGGAGGACGGTGCCTCTGAACACAACCCTTCTCTAATGAATCCCACACTCAGCTCATTTACCAGCTAATCTGAGGTTGTTTGGTGGCCCGGAGGCTTGAAAGACGCCTTCACGGAGTGTGAGCATGACCGCCGCAGAGTCCTGAGTCATTGCCCTCGTTAGTTCGTCAGACGGCCCGTGAGCTGCTGGCCTCCTTCGGGGCAACAACTTCACGTGATTGTAGTTAATTCCACAAAGACCTATAGATAAGTGCATGTAATGCGGCATGCCTGACTTGTAACTTGTGTGGCTGAACTTGTTTTACATCGAGCCTCTGAGTACAGCGACGGTGAGAAGCTGATCTTTAGAATCAGAGCAGGGACGTCTCTGTGTGTGAACTCATCAGAAAAGATGACATCAAACAAAAAAACTACAGTTTTCAAATTGATATTTGGGCATCTGTGTATAAATAAGTCCGTCTCCCCAGTTTGGGCAGGATGAACAAAACGTTCCAGTTTATCGAAGCAACTGTGCCTCCCATTAATTGCATCACATGCGTCTAATTTGCTTTAGTCATTTATATCCATTGGGAACATTTAGTTCTTAAATACTGTGAGCTTCTATTACAGGAAAGTTGCAGGTAGAATATTGAGACGGACACTGTTGAGGTTTTTCTATCCAGTATCATGCCTCAATCAACGTTGACTCTTTCAAAACTAAACCGAGACCATGATCATTGTCTAATGTCATAACAGGGCTCGTAGTTGTTGAACCTTAGCCATACTGCATTTGCAGTGACCACATTTTTTCTTTCTGAGCTTAATCATGGTGTAGCAAATATTGTAGCAAATACTTATTAAAAATGTTGACAGTGAATATTTTGCAGATACGTTCATATGAGTATACATCATGACCCTTTGCATATACACCACATATTCTATATATAAAAGTATATAGACACACACACATTACACCTACAGTATATGGGATTGTTAAACATCTCATCTGCTGCTATAACAGCCTCTACTACTCTGGGACTTTCCTCCAGATTTTAGATCTGATGTTTGGTGGTGATAAGGTCTGGCTCATTTCAGTTCATCCTGAAGGTCTTGGTTGTTGTTGAGCTCAGGGATCTGTGCAGGCCAAAGTTCTTCCATACCAAACAAACAGGAGAAAACCATTTCTTTATGAAGCTGGCTTTGTGCACAAACTCATTGCTATGTTGAAACAGGAGAAGGTCTTCCCCCAAACTGTTGCACCAAAGCTGGAAGAATACTGTTGTCTAAAATGTCATCATATGGTGTAGCAATAAGCTTCACCTCAACTAGAACTAAGCATACTTTCCGCATACTTTTGGCCATATAGTTGATATTCAGTAGAAAATTAATCTTTCTGTTTTACCCAAAACATATTCAGCTAATGCAAAAATATTTGTAGATGAATATAATTCTAAAAAGAAACAGACACATGAAAGTGAAACACATCATGATGGCAGCTCTGTAGGAGGGAGGCTATAACAGGGTTTTAGATTTCCTTCTCAGCTGTATTTCTCGTCAGGCGGTTTCGGTATCAGCCTCTCTGCTCCCTCTCTAAACTTCACGTCAAACGCCGTGTCTGGTAACAGCAGCCCGAGGTCTCGAGCTCTGATCTGCTGCTTATGGAATTAAAGCAACAAAAAAAAAAAAAGGCTTGAAAGGAGGCTGAGAGAGGTCATACAGAGTTTGTGACTAACGACCAGATGCATTCCTATACCATTTGTACTGTGGCTGGTGGGCTTCAGCTGGCTTCTTGTAATAATACAAGCCTTTGATATCCGCAGGTGCGAGACTGCCCTCAGACCAGCTCGGGCTTCACCCGTGTTACCAAGGAGCTGAGGAACAAAGACGAGTACAGTCAGGTCCTCTTCTCCGGCTTCTGCAGGAAGGTACAGTATGTGGGGGAAAAAAAGAACACAGTGAAATGGAAATGTCTTGTTTTGTTGCCACAAGGAGATTCTTTCTTTTGTTGTTTCCTTTTAGCTTTGGGATGTTTTTCTCAGTTGCTCTCTCTTCCCCCCTGATTCCACCCCCTCGCACTTTCGTATCGGCTCGTCTTGTAAGATTTCATGTTCTGACAGTGACTACAACCCTCTCAAGAAAGGAATACGAAGACAGGAGATAAGAATTCGTCAGAGGATTAATCATGAAAGTAGCTGAACTATTAATTTATTCTCGAGTTTAAACATTTCCCCCCTTTTTTTTTTTTTAAGTCTGTCTGTTGTGAATCAACTGAGTGGAGTCAGCTGAGGTTACTATTTTACCTCATGCTGAACTCGCTCTTATCAACTCCCGGTGGATGATAATCAGGGATATCCTTACATCCTTATCAGGGATTGTTGATTCTGGCTTTAGCTTTGTTATATACATTTATACATATATTTAAAGATATACGTGCTTTGATATCATGAATTAAAACAACCTCCAACACTGACAGACCCACCAGAGCGTTTGTTTTGTTTAGTTTCGTGTGTGTTGCTTCGTAGGGAAAACCTGTCTTTGAACAGCAAGATGGTGACAACCCAGAAGATCCTGTGAGCGGCAACAAAGACCCCCGAACAGAACAAAGAAAATGAACAAACTAAACAAATGTGGAGCTTCATCCTTTTCTCTCTCTTTTCTCTCTCTCTCTCTCTCTCAGGTGAATAGATTCAACAAAAGCACAGACCGTGGCCTGCTCGTCACAGACAAGTACGTCTACAAATTAGAGCCGAAGAAGCAGTACAAGGTTTTGAAGAGGCTTCCCTTAGACGCTGTAAGTACCCGCATGGGAGAGCACAGTGTGAACGCACGCTCGCACACATGACGACACATAGACACACACAAGTCTGTCTTGCCGTCCTTGTAGGGATTCTTCAGTGAACACAATCTTTCTCTAACCTTAACCCTCAGAGCTATGTGCTTTCATCTAAAAGGAAGAAGAAAAAAAAAGACCAAAGACTAAAACCAAGAATGAATTTATCTGACTAAAAAAGTTCAGGAAGCTGATAAACGTTACACCTCGGTGCCGTAGAGCTCCACTGTCATCCTGAACTATTCGAAACACTTATAAAGCCTGTGAATGTTAGGTGACATCCCTGCTGTTTGCTGTTCTAATTTCAGGTTGTTATGGGGATATCGTCCTACACTTTCTCATCACTTTAAAATTAAAGGGAAACTCCAGAAATGTTGTTTTGCACCTCTTGTAAATTGGGGAATTTGCAAGAAGCAGATTAAACAAAGGAAGAGTCAAAATTAACGCAGCAGAGGCCAAGATATCCCGACTTTTTGTCCCTAATGTGGGTCAAGCCCCAAAAACACTATATCCTACACTACCCATAATGCAGTGAGACCCTGCCTGCATGGTAAACGCCTGCTTCTTTCAAACTCAATGCCATCAGTCCAAGCCAAATCTTTCTCAGACTCCTCCAAAGCCACAAAAGACATTATTGAATTGTGTAGTACTCCTCATGACAAATAAACTGAATTTGATGTGTGAAATTGGTGGAATTCCCCTTTAACCAAAACCTTATTCTAGCCTTAAACTAGAAGCTAAATAAGGTCACTGACACCTGCTGTACAGCACCAAGTAGCGGCTCCACTTCCTAACAGCGACCAGGAAATGTAGGTCAGACCACTCGTACTTTACTTTATCCCAGATGTACTTTATATCGTACGCTGTCCTCTCAGTTGTATACGTCACACACACATACACACACGCACATCTTCCATCATGTTTGATTTGGGTCATTGCCATCAATCAATAAGTACAAGAGAAATAAGAGGACTCAGGGTGTGAGAACACCGTGTCTCCTTTTGACTGAGAGAGCTCGTGACCTCTATATGAGAGTGGAGATGGTCGAGTCAGTGTGTGTGTGTGTGTGTGTGTTTTTGTTAGTGTGTGTGTGTGTTAGGTGTTGAGGTTGGTAGGTGAGACCTTGGTTGTGCGACGACAGCGGCGGCCTGGCTTTGCTTTAAGTGTTCTGCCGTCTGGGGCGAACCTGGCTCATTTCATGGCCTGATCTGGGAAATTGGATCAGTGATCTCACAGGGCTGCCGGCTCTGAAGGACGAGAGCCTAAAAGGGAAGAGCGAGCGAGAGAGAGACCGTAGATGAAGGCTTTATTTAATCTGATGTTTCAAGGTCCCTTGAAATATAGGGTGACCATATTTTCAAACCCCCAAACCGGGAACCTCAAGTGTACCGCACATTCATGCGCTTATGCACCACAGGCGTTTTCATCAGGATGGGGGACAGTTATTTCAGCGCTTTGCACACCTACCATGGACGGCGCCTCAGCGGACGAAAGATTATGTTTTATCATTGTGCACAAGCGCAGACTGCCGGCTAAATGGCCGACTTTGACACATTCTCTGCCTGCTATTTTTTTTTAAAAACCAAACAAGGTACAAATCTCTTTATGGCCTATAAATACCTTTTGTAGGCTGTAACATAAAAATAACTTTAACTTACATCTTCACAACGCTATGCCACGAGCTGGTCGTGAGTTTGCAAAGATTAAAAAATAAAATAAATAAATAAAAACATCACCATTGCACCTGACAGCAAAAAACAAGAAAGAGCCTTTAAAGAAAGTTACTTTTTAGAAGATTGCTGGGTACTTTATGCTTTGCAGTTTTTCTTCTTAACCCTCCTGTTGTCTTCTCATCGACCATGCAACTTTTGTCCTCCCGGGTCAATTTTGACTAGGGAGGACAAAAGTCCACAGATGCTATAAATTTTAATAAAATACCCAAAATTCAATGAAAGTATTGATCATTACTTTTACTTGCAAAGTGTGTGGTATGGAACCATCCATGTGATTTTCAGGCAAAAAAGAAATCCGTATTGCTGATATAAAAACATTTGAAAACGGGTCAAATTTGACCCAAGGACCACAGGAGGGTTACTTTGAGTTTCAGCTCTCAGGGAAACCACCGCTTCTGATTGGCTGTATTAATATATCAGCATTTCCACTGTGCGCGACCGAAAATGTACTGAATACAACATTTTCGTTGCCAAGTACTTTACGAAGGAGAGAGTAAGCCTCCTGGAGCTCTTAAGAAAAGACCAACTCTCTCTTCAGCATGACAGCTAACTGTTGGCATAACTGACAGATTTTGTCAGAAAGAGCCACAAGTGTCGTAGGCTTTTAACAGCCTTGACAACGACACATTGATTGATTGACACACATACAGAATTGATGAATTCAGACACGTGGTGCATTGTTTATGTTCTTTTATTGGGTTAGGTAATAATGCGTGGGACAGAACATGATAAACATCTATGTAAGCGCTGAAAACAAGTATATTATAATTATTATTTTACAGATATTTGTCGGGACTCGAGACACCCAGCTTGAAACTGGAAATCTGGTCACTGTATTGAAACAGCTTTGTGACCATGGTTTTGTTCGATGGTTTGATGTGTTTCTGAATGAAACAGGGTGTTGGGGAGGAACCAATAGACACCAGGAACTTGATTTTAGAGTTTAACCGCCACTGGACCAACAGTAGGGGGAATTTTAAAATCGTCTGTCTGCCCCATTAGTAATAACCTCTTTGTTCACAGACATGCAGTTTACAATGATAGCGGTCGCAATAACTCTTAATCACTTTTTAAACATTGGGATTCATACACCACCTTACCGATCTTACTACAGCCCCATGCAGGCTTGACAGGCCTGTCCTACCCAGTTACGTTTG
The DNA here is from genome assembly GCF_963924715.1 of Thunnus thynnus. NCBI lineage: Eukaryota > Metazoa > Chordata > Actinopteri > Scombriformes > Scombridae > Thunnus > Thunnus thynnus. Next base: position 9,565,763 of record NC_089531.1, read on the forward strand.
CTTAGCTATGATTAAAGGGGGTTTAACGAATGGTCAATTACATATTTTTGACATTTGACACATTATTCATTGAAGCAGGATGTCAGTTTATTGATTTGTCAAATATAATTTATTTGACATATATAGAATAAAAACATACAGTACAGTTTTCTATGGAGATACACTTTATGAGACTTTTGTCTCCCCCTTCTGGCAGTGAGTGTAATTACAAAAACACTGTCAACATGTGCTTATATCATAGGCTCCACCGAAGCCTACTCTGTTGCTGTATAACGGTGGATAAATTGTTTTGAGCGTCACACGGCTCCTGCGAAATGACTTGTTTCACTATCAGAATTTGATCCATTCGGTCTGATAACATTTGGAAAGTCCAGAAGAGCCGCATGATTAAATTATCTTATCCCCATTCAAGTTAGCAGAGAGCTAACAGGAAGTTAGCCGACTCGGCTGGTGGAAGTCTCTGGGTGCACATTTAAACAGCCAAAACAGAAATGTCGAGCCCGACATGAGATTTAAAAACTCTGTATGCTGTGAAATACAGAGAGATTTATCTGGCGGTTATCGGCTTAATCAGCATTGTTTAAACTCATTTGGCTTGAAGAGCTTGAATGTAACTGATGTTCATTTATATGTAAAAGTTCTGCACTGCAGGTTTAAACACAGAGAGATGCATTTTGTTATGATGGGAGGATTTTTGTTTTATTGTTATGGACTATTGGTACTGTGCAACATGGAGTATAGTAGTGGAGCTTTTATATCAAACAGATGGAAAGGTGATAGTTGTACAGTGTTTGTGGGAAATGTATGGATTAAAATTTTATTTAATGACATTTCCATGCCATTTATTGGCATTTCTGTCATATTCATATATTAATGTAATTACATTTCTGTCTTTCTTCTTGCCCTTTTTTAAAAAAACAAACATATACTTTGTTTATACTGTGAAGTTTTGTGTGAGGCAGCAAAAAGAAACAACAAGATGGAGACAGATTCTAAGGAAAGCTGTAGATAAACAGGGTCTGTAATCAGATGTTGCACTGGCACAGTAAAACTCTCCAGTGTGTAATTTCAGCGAAGGTTTGTGTAACGACCAACAACACCTACATTGTTCATAATGAGTCAGCACAGCTGGATGTCCACCAGTGGTTTTTAGAAAGCGAGACAAAGAAAGTGAGAGAGAGAGAGCGAGAAAAAGCTCAAAAGATGCCAGAGGGTTAAAAACCATCATTATGCAGCAGCGGGGCGGCTAAAGATAGCTGATGCCATTAAGCTCTGCTGCTCAGACTGAGGGGTATGAGTCATCCAGGTCAGAAACAGAGAACAGAGCGCCAAAGAGGCAGTGCAGCGCTGTCCTCACATCGTATCACCAGACTCTTTGATATCAGACTCATCGACTCTGACCATCAGCGCAGAGGTCACAAAGGTCACAGGACGAGGACAGAAACCGATGGGACAACGTGACAAAACAGCGCAGTGCGTTATCATGATGCTTTTTTTTTTTTACGGTTTTCCTCAATCGATCGGACTTGTTTGTGTTTACTGAGGCTGAGCTTCAAAACAAAGTCATGCAAAACAACTGAACTCAGTGACTCAACAAAATGCAGTTCTGAGTCCTTTTTACATAACATCTTTACAAATAAGCAAATACTGACATAACACCTAATATTACTAAAATATTTAGTCATTTAATTAATAAGTGGGTTGATAGAAAAAACAGTTTTGATTTTTTTAAGTAATTTATCAAGGAAAAGCTTCTTTTCTCTTTATGTACACTGTAGATTTTCTTGCATTTCATAGACAAACAACTGATTGATTATTCATAAACATAATCAAGAGATTAATTGATAATGAGAATAATTGGTAGTTAAAGTCCTTTAACCTAAACGCCATGTATTCATAAGGTCTTACACACACGGAAATACTATGGAATATATAATATTATTGATCAAGTAATATGTCTGTTCCTCATATTGTTTGGGAAATACAATCAATAACTGAACACTGCTGAATAACCTCTGCAGCGTTCCCTCCGCTGAAGGGACAGGTTGTACCAGATTCTGGACCCGACGATGCCGGGACATCCCACACTCTGCTGGATTAACCTGTGTGTTTGTGTGTGTGTGTGTGTGTGTGTGTGTGTGTGTGTGTGTGTGTGTGCATGTGTGTGTGTTTGTGTGTGTGTGCTGGGGGCCGTAAGAGGCTTAGTCCACTCCGTCTCCCATTCCCTTTCTAAAATCTGTGACGCACCTCACTTTCTCTGCCTCCTGTCTCTTCTTTATATAGTATCTTTCTATATTTCTTTCTTGTGTGTCCTTCTCTCAGTTTCCTTCACTTACACACACACATACACACACACACACACACACACACACAAACACACACACACATGTACAGTCACCCTTCTCTTGTTCCTTCAGTGGTAATAAATCTGTACATTACTCCAACTGGGTCACAGCACATGACTTTCCCTTCATTGCACCTCCGCACGTGCACCGCGGGCAGAATTTCTCTCACCCTACATACTCTGAGCTGAAATAATCCTCTGACTTCATTCACGGCATGATTTTTGATCCAGGATATACTGTGCCGCCGTACTGTATTAAATTCACAGGTATTATACATTGACGTGATAATCCCGGTCATTTTTTTTTTTTTTATACAAATGAATTGCCCGTCTTCTAATCTGTGTCACTCAGCCTATAGTGCACGCAGGAGGTAATAATGTTTTGAGTGATTGGAAACAGAAAGAAAAGTTTGTTTTTGATTTAAAAAAAAAAGAGGAACATTTGATGATAGCTGAGCCATTTCTGAACAGACAAAGAAATGAACAGAAACTTAAAAGTTTTAAATGTTTGATTGTGCAGAAACAAAACAGAAATTAACACCAAAAGGTCAGAAAATCTAAAAAATAACCCACAATATTTTATGTAAATAAGTGTCGGTTTTATCCAGTTTTTGAACAAATATGAGTGTCTTTCTTTCATTGACAAATCTAAATTATGGCAGTTTTTTTTTTGCTATAAATGAATGATATGGGTCTTAGATGTCATATTTTTCTTACTGTCAACAAATCTCATGTGCAGATCCAAACCAACAATGAATTGATCCTATTTACAAGTATTGTGTGTGTATCCAAAGCCTGATATATCTTATTCCTCCGTACTGTAGACCTCTATTGTTGCCACACTGCTGCACTGGGTGACATGTTCCTTTGCCACAAAGATTATGGTCACGATAGTTTGTTTAGAAATGTCTCCAAGACTAATAATCGTGTTTTCACTCTCTGTAGAGTAGTTCTGTGTACACATGCACATGAATGCGGTTACGTTTATAGTGCTTCACTAGCTTGTTGTGCATCGTAGCATCAATAGAATCAGTTTATTATTGATTTGGTTCTGCACATGAGATTTGTTGACAGACAAAGAAAAATACAGAAAATTGCATGTTGTCTGCTAGTATTAACTGCATGAATACTTTCCACACTCTCCTGAACGCTGAATTATATAAATCATCACTACAAATTTAATTCACGCACACATCACATACATAGTCATGATCACGTTTTTCTCCACAGTTCACAGGACTGAGCGTGACCACTGGAGTCGACCAGATGCTGGCGCTGCACACGACCGCCCAGGATGACATCCTGCTGTGCCTGCAGCGAGGGGAACTGTGTCCCAACCAGGACCGAGTGGGCGAGCTGGTGGGAACGTTGGTCGACCATTTCACACGGTCAGTGAGCTGCAGTACCACAAACAAACGCTTGTTTTTCTCACCAGGCAAACATGAAAAGATCAGCCTTAAATGTGGAAAAGAAATATTAAATAATTGTAGAGACATCAGACATTTTGATTCAGGACCTCTGAGATAAGACGGTCGGCGCTGCCCGTCAGTGATGATGTGGTTTAGAGACGCCGCCAAGACTTTCTCTAGCAGGCATTTTTCCAACTGCAAGTTCAGTTTTTAAAGAGCTTGACCTTGACAACACCGTCAATAAATTTTCTCAACATTTTGATACAAGATGCATTCAGAGATAACAGCTATAAAATTTATTTTGAGTCATTTTTCAGTGAAGCTCAATCAATCTGGATACTTTTATAACCTAATTAATAAATGTCTTCATGCTCTGTTTCAAAGATAAAATTCCAATCTCATTAAGTAGTGGTGACACTTTGATTTGTCATAAATCTATAAATCTATATAGAAATTAATTGAAACTATACAATAAATTATTATACATTGTAGTAGTTATAGAGACATTACAATTACGTTTGTATTATAATATCAACTGGTAATTTTTTATCAGACATTGTGTAATGAGTGAAATAGTGTTGTTTAGCGAACATGTGCAGGTGTTTTGGAGGATTTTCTTTTGACATGTTTGCTGTGTTTTGATGTATTCGGGGCTTGAAATGAGATGTTTGTGTTTGCTCAAAGTTGTATGAACAGTTTTCAAGCTGACAGCTTGTTATAGAGAAATACTTGTCGATGAGGTTTAAGGCTAATATTAAATTCATTCCCTCTAGAATTTCGTTAATACTACAGTACAACTGCTAAAAATACAGCTAATACTTCTGCTATAGTTAGTGCTACTACATCTAAAGACTCAGACATCTTAACCAGTCTTTGGGATCGTCTTTTAGAGCAGTGGTTCCCAACCTGGGGGTCAGGACCCACACCCACATTTTTTCAGACTTTCCTCTAACCTTTTTAATATTCCTGGATAACTGTTCTCACTTATTTAAATAAGAAATCACTCTTTGGTCACAGCTAGAAGACCTATGCAACAGGGGAGAAGGACATTGTTTCATTTTAAGAGGTCTCAAGACCAAAAGGTTGGAAAACTCTGTCTGAGAGAGCAAGTGTTCTTACATTAAGTGAAGACAAATATTAGATTCGTCTGTTTAGTCCATCTGATGCTGTCTTAGTAGTTCATTAAAGGTTACGTTCATACGTCTGTCTTAAAATAACAGTCACATGCCCCTGTGTATGTTGAAACTGCTTTGACTTTCTGTCCATTAATCCCATTCAAAATATTTTCTAATCTTAAGGTCATATGAGGCTTCAGCAATCTGAGTTACACAAATCAAGTGGATATCTACCAAATTTACAGTGTTTTTAGTACAAAATTGCCTATTTTGTTTAAATGTTTCCATGCTGAGCTGCAGTGAAGGGATAGAAACACAAAGCTGAAATTTCATACAAAAAGGACTGTAACTTTCCCCCCATTACTTACACTGGGAGCACATTAGAAAGGGATCTCTTAATGGCCAGTATGGACATGTGCATATAGGCAACCGGCTATTGTTTTAGAAAGAGTTGAAAAAGTGTGAATTCGTCCTTTAATGTCAAGCCAACAAGATTCAGAAGCACAACTGAAACATGCAAAGATTTTTCATACAGAGAGATAAAAGATGGATTCGTTTGAAGTTGTTTTTTGCTCGTGCTGATGATTTGTATTAGTTTATTATAAGAGGAGAAAGGTTTTCATTAGAACAAAACACTACAGCAGCTGATTTCACTCATTATAATACTTTCAACAGAGAAGAGAAATCAATTAGTGAGATCAGGTGATTGTTTTAAAATAAAAACAGCCTTTCAGGTCTCGGTGTCACATGAATAAACAGCAAAGAATTAGACTCATTGTTGTCGGTCAAAGACCCCGACTAAAACCAAGTCTATTAATGCAGCATAACAATTACGCAAATCATATTCCCGGCATTTATCACTGTCATAGTTGTCGGTGTCTGCGCCCTGCTCTGAACAACTGCTGTGAAATGAATCAGTCACGCTGACATTTTATCACATTTATCACTCGGACCCTGATTTGTCAATGCCGTTTATAGATCTGATTCAACATCCACCTGCATTCATCTCCGCCAGACTGGAGTTGAATGGCGCAACACGCAGGTTTTCACAGACTGTTTTGGTTGTGGTGTGTGTGTGTGTGTGTGTGTGTAAGTGTGGGTGTGTTGTCGTAAGTACTGCCCGCTGAGACAGCAGTGATTGGTTTCCTAAAGTATTAATCCTCCAACACAAATTTCCCCCTCAGGGACACTAAAGTTTACTCTGAATCCTACCAGGACAACTGGATGATGTAAAAAACATCATCCCTGCTGGAAATTCATTATACTTGTGTCAAAACACAACAAATACTGTGGTGTCTTCATTGTTAGAATTCTTTATTTTTGGTTTTTAATTAAAAAAAAAAAAATTAACCAGTGAGCTTGAAGGTTCGTTCTTGAACACGAGCTTCGCTTACTTTCCGAAACTTTCAACCACTGAGCATGATAGAGATGAGCTTACGCATGCATACACATACTGTATATACACGTGATTATAAATACCTGCACACATGCATAATATTACATAACCATATTTAGTTACATAAACAGCGTATGCACAAATATACACCTACGCTTACAGTAAGCACACATAACGACTACAGTATTACATGACGACTGAGCGACTTCAGCTGTTTAAGGAAGGCCATGAGATGTGGCTGAAAGCATCGGAAACACATACTAAGTGGGCCTTGTTGAACTGAAGTCGACAGTGTTTATTCAGATGATTTAAAATCCAGAAACAATATTAATATACAAAAGTTCTTGTGAAAATGGATTTTAGTAAACACTCATTTGCTTTTTTCTCCTCATTTTTTTCATCACTTTTTATTCCTGCAGGTATTTTCTACACTTTTAAAGTTTTTAGAGGAAACTTTGGTGATCAATTCCTTGTTGCAACAGGAAGCCTAACTGTTGGGAACATACAGAAGACTCAGTTTCCACTTAAATAGTTACACTTGGATAAAACTAATGCAGGCTAATACATCAGTCCTGCAGTAAATCCTATGAGGTTTTTGTTGAAAATGTGTCATTGAGGCACTTTGAAACAACTCTATGGTCATTTTGGAGGCTGCTGTTGAATTGTATTATGTTAAATAAAAGGTATTTATACTATTTCTGTTGATTATATCAGGGTAGATTAAGTGAAAATTGGTTTAAACTCATTAAATCTTTCGTATATTTCAGTGAAAATCTGTAAAAACAAACGGTCTTGCTCATAGTCGACAGCCGGTTCCATGTGTTTATGTGACTTGTGGTATCATAGGCAGATAAAACATCAGATCAGCTGTCATCTCGCTCATATTAATGTTGTGTTACGTTGTTTATTTTGTTCGGGCCCCCCTGGCGGGCAGCTCAGAGGCCGGGCAGACGGCAGCCGCACCAGGGTGTGTGTTCCCGCTTTTATGAGTCTCTCTGTGCGTGTATGTTCAGTTAGCTGATCCCAGATTCCCGGTGAGGCTTTTGTGGGTTTTACGAGTCTTAGACTTTTGGGTGGGGGGGCAGGGGGAAGGGGGGTATATCTCTGTCACCGGGGTCCCTGCAGCAGCAGCTGCGTGGCTCTGGCAGGGGTGCGGCGGGCGTCGCAGAGGAGAGGCAGCCATCCATCGGGGGGGAATCAGTTTCAGCTCTCCGCCTGTCTTTGTGCCACCATCTGGGGTGAATGGAGGGGGGTCGTGACCTCTACTAGGCGGCTCACCAAAAGGAGACTTATGAGACAAAGTCAGGGGTGAGCTGTGTAAGTGTGTGAGCATGTGCGAGGGAGGAGGAGGCGGGGGGGGGGATGACAACATACGAACACACTCCTCTTCTGTTGTGCTTCCTTATGTCAGGAAATGAGATCCCAGACTATGAGAGTCACGCGCACGTCATTTTAAGTTTGTGAGGTTTGGAGAATGGTCAGAGGAGGAATCAGTCAATGGAGCGATTGTGACTGCTGCTGTGTGGTTTTTTTTGGGGTTTTTTTCTCATCTCTCCAAGTCAAACATGAGAGAGAGAGAGAGGATCTGTGAGGGTTTACAGTTGAGAGAGTGTGTGTGTGTGTGTGTGTGTGTGTGTGTGTGTGTGTGTGGTGGCAGAGGTGCCGACACAAGAGTTGTATAAAACTGGGTCAGCGAAGGCAGCGTTAACAGCACAAGGTAAAAAATCTGACTTCAAAGCCGCTCTCGTGTTGTTGGTGAGGACGGCGAAGACAAGCTGTCTGGTTTGCTGTCATGTCACATCCGTCTCTTGTTCCCTCGGCGGAACGCGTTCCTCCTCTCTCTCCTCTTCATCCGTCGCTCTTTCCTGTACACACACACACTAACCCCCCCCCCCACAAACATCCCCTCCATCCTCTCCTCCCCGTCTCTCTCTCCTGCTTTCTCTTCCTGTCACCTGGGTCTTAGCTGTCAGCATGAATGAGGCGTGTGTGTGTGTGTGTGTGTGTGTGTGTGTTGGTATGTCTGTGTGTGTTTTTGGGTATGTGAGTGTTTACTGAGAGAGAAGTTGTGTGTACGTGTGAGTGCGTGTTGGGGGGGTTGGACTCGTCGGACCATCTGCTGGGACAGCTGGGGGAGTATGAGTGAGCTAAAGGCAGGATTTAGGGTATGATCTGCTCCGGCCTTAAAAGATTGAGGAGGATTCTTTACTTAAAAGGCAATTTGGGGATTTTATTATCTTATTGATCGCTACCAAAGACTCTTTTCACAGTAGAGTAGTCATTTCTGTACTAGCAGTGTTGCTTAATCCAAATTTGCAGCAGTCTGTGCAGTTTTAAAGACACACTGAAACACATTTACAATACAAATAGTAAGTTAAGTTCTTATCCAATGTTCTGCAGTTTCCTGATCTACAAATATAGTTAAAATTGTATTTTTGAGTATTTATTTTGAGTCAGGACTGTCACTTTATCGAACAATAAAGTTTGTAATTTGCTTGAATACAGCCGATATAGACTCATCCTGCAGTAAAACATGTTGCAGAATTCACGTTTCATTCATTCATGGTGCCGCTGCCTCGTTGGAGGGACAAGCTAATGTTGCTACGAGTTAGCTGCAGTTATACAAAGTCAGCAAACAGCCCTCAAGTCAAGTCAATTTTTATTTCATAAATTTGCCTCAGGGGGCTTTACAGTCTGTACAGCAAACAACATCACCGTCCTGAGACCCTTGATTCAAATAAAATAAAATAAAAGACTTTAACTGGGGAAAAAAGAGGAAGAAACCTCGGGAAGAGCGACAGAGGAAGGATCCCTCTTCCAGGACGGACAGACATGTAATAGATATGTGTACAGAATAGACCAAAATAGTAAAATGACTGTATGGAAAAAGAGGATGACGGGATGAATACAGGTATAAGAGCTCAGTCTGTTGCTGTAAGCTACTGAGATATCTAACCCAGGAGTGACCCGGTTGTCTGTCGTTACCGTATGTTACCATTCGCTGTGTGTTGCGTTCAGCACAGAATCTTCAAGGCTGTTCCTCGCTTGCAGAATAACAATCTTCTTATTGTTTCCGCCATGCATAACAGTCAATTTTCCAGTTTGCATCGATAAACAAAACACACAACTTACAGCATGACAAACTTTTAGCACCACAGCAGTCAAAAACCCTTCGACCTTCCAAGGTCAAACACCTGACGACAACAGTGACCTTTATACCTGAGTACTAGACACCAGCACAGCGACACCCGATGTACACACAGTAAATTACAATCAAATTCTGGTAATTAAAACAACATTGTATCTTATCTTATCTGTATTCAGGATTTTTCCATCTATGGTGTTGATTCAGATTATTTTAGTGTTCAGAACAGCTCACTAGATTTCTTCAGTTTACTGAGAGGGCAACCGAGCTGAAGTACAAGTGAACAAACAAAGTTCTTCATTGTCAGTAGTTCATTACAGATGAAGTAAATCATTTTTTGCCATGTTCAAACAGTAGTTAAAAGGGAAAGCTCTATGATAGAGATCAAAATTCCTCTTTTATCTTCCTGTAAAGCATTAAAATATTTCAAGGCCGTATACATAAATATATTCAATCTAATGGGATTTGTCTCAACCAGCTGATACAAAACATAAACTTGTTTAATGGATCGTAGTTGCTGCTGTAGTGGACGGATCTGAATCTGAATATCAGTTATCATGATGTAGTCGTGTGGATGATGTCAGATCCCTCTCAAAATTATACCCCACCCACATATTTCCTTTCACTTCACAGAAATACGTCACATTATAGAAGCTAATGATGCTCTAAAGTAGAAAAGACATGTAATTAGAGTTGAAATAATTACTCAATTAATTGCTTACAGTTCTATAGACAGAAGTGTATTAATCAGGAGATTAATTGAAAATGAAAACATGTAAAAAAAAAAATAAAAAAAATGCAATTTCCAAAACAATTAGCTGATTAACTGAGTAGTCAATCAACAGGAAATTAATCAACAACAATTATGATGCTTGATTAATCATTTATCAAATAAAAATGCTTAATAATTTGTAACTTCTCCAGTGTGAGGATTTTCATCTCTTCTACTGTGAATCTCTTGAGACACCTGGGGCTCGAGGAAACCGCAATCAGCAGTTGTTCTTATTTTCTGACAGTTTATAGATCAAACTGTTAAACTTAATCACAGAAATAGATCAATTAATCAATAGTGAAACAAACCATTTGCAGCAGTCCTACTTCCTATTGCTTTTTACAACAGTTTATCAGGCGAACTACAACTTAAATCTAACGCCGTCTGACGTTTTTGTATATCCCGAAGAGAGCGTGTGATCAATACGCTCAGGTTCTTATGGTCTTTTAATTTATTACGTCTCACTTTCTCTTTCACGTTCTACCTTTTCTTTCAGTTCTACTCCCTTCTTCTGCCTTTTATTTGTTTTCATTATAGCCTCTTTCCTTCTCCTGCATCTTCTCCAATCTTCTATATCAGCATTTTCGTTTATGAATATGGAAAGACCTGGGACGATGTTGCATTAATAGCAATCTTCTGGGTCACCCCTCCCCTTCCAGCGTTGCATAAATTTTTTTTTTATTTTTTTTTTATTTCATTAACCTCAGAGCATCTGTGAGTGATCTTGTGATGCGGCTTTAATTGACCAAAGAGAAGCAGCCACACATTGACCCGTTACTGTCGGCAGAAGACTTGTTGACTTTGTCGTTTGACCTCGTTGGACGTCAACAGTCCATGTGCAGTCAGTTAGTGCAGGCGTTGGCAAAATCATCGCTCTCTCTATTCTAAATTCACTTTTTAGGTCGTGAAAGGCGTCATCATACGCCTGAAATAGCCTCCTCTGTTTCTCTGCCTCCTCTCTCTCTCTCTCTCTTTTCTCTCCCTCAGTGGCTGTCCTCAATGTGTTCGTCTCTCAGTCGGTCCGGGGCCTCGTCCGATGGAGCAACAGGAGAAGCGGCGGCTTGTGCTGCGAGCTCTCGTCGGTCAGCTCGCCTCCTCTGCTGACTTTGTCTTTTTTTTATGTTTTTTTTTTTTCACCCCACAGTTTCTGCGCCGGTGTCTAGTTTTGGTTCGATACACGGCACAGAGTCAGCGGCAGTGCAGTTGTGATCATATTGAGCGTAACTAGGGCAACAGCTTTTCACTCAGGTGGACGTAAATAGTGTATATTAACACTGACCTATTTCCTTCACAGTTCCCAGAGAGCCGGCAGGTCATGTGGTTCAGTGATTTTCCCCGTTTAGCCACAAAGTCCAGCTTGAATCTAGCTGTTGATTACAGTCAGTTTGTATCAGACAGGCTTGTTATCATCTGCAGCGTGTGACTGACTCCTATCAGCAGTGTATGTGTGTATGTGTGTGAATAATATAACCTCTGTGCAAAGAAAGTCTTCATCCCAACACACATTTTCATGGCGTACAGTATAGGCATGAGCGTGCAAGAATCAAATATCAGAGCTTTTCTGTCCCGTCTTTCATAGCAAGACCGATTACTCGTATCAAAACATCACGGTTCACATTTTTCATGTGTAAATAAATAACAAGTTGAATTTGAACCAAATCTGTCACATAGTGAGATCTTACACACTTAAGAACTTATATATTTAGTAATTATAGAAATGTGTTTAACTGAAAGACTTTATATTAACTCAGCTCCATTCAATGTTTAGTAACACAGCAGCTCTTCTATAGTTATCCTGCGTGTCATACTGTCACAGTATGTATCAAATCTTGTCCTGCACAAAAACATGAATGAATTGTCACAAAAATACAGTACGGATCAATTTTTTAGTCTCTCTATTGTAGAAACTCTGGATTGTAGGAAACTGCCCCTCATTGTGAATGCAGCACTTCTTTCAGGTCAAAACTTCAGGTCAGTCTTGACTAAATTAACTCAGCGCCGCACTTTATAGACACGTTCCTCCTTCTCCGCCATGTGGACCTTCTAATGAAGTAGAAGAAGTATATTGGTCCTAATTTCACTCATCCTGCGGGATCTGCAAACTCTTTCTGTGAAAGTTCAGCGAGGACACTCGAGTTTTTAAAATTTATTGCGACAACTATTTAGTTTGGCAGCGTGGCTCCGCTCATGTGACGCTCCAGAACAAACTGACACAGAATCTCTGAGTTAACGAAACCCCATCAGGACCTGAGATACACAACATTTAAGGAACGTATTTAAAGAAACACACCATTCACATAGAAATGATAATAAATGAGGAGACTGGAGAGGTGGAGGGAGTTAAATTATTGAAAGCAGGCAGTGGTATAGCATATACACTGATTATAGTGTATTCAGATAAAATGAGCAGCAAATGTTAGTTTTAAAGATAGAACGAGGACATATATACAATATAATTGGACGATATATTGAACATGTATCTATAAAACGCTTACCTGAACTAGTGCAAGGCTCAATTTGTCCATTTTCATGTACATTTTAGTTACAATTGTGAAATAATTTGAAATTCCTGCAGTAGATCACCAAAAGTAAGTGTATTTATAAACTAAGACGTGTATATATGTGATTCAATCAATTAGCAGAAGCCAAATGTTGAGAGAAATGTATTTTTGAAAGCTTAAACAGTAAGATTAAAGACAAATTCAACCTTTTTGGAAGAATATAACGACTCAAAGTACTTCTTACTGAGATTTATAGAAAGTCAGTTAACACACAACCTGATTCTATACATAAAATATAATGAAAACAAGTAGGATGATCTTAAAAAACATGCCAAAAAAAGATACTGATAAATAATCTTACATGGATTTTCTCCTGTATCCACCAACCCTTCACAGATGAGAAAAAACTTCTGACTACACTGTATGTGTAATATTTGTTTGTACATTATCTATGTGCATTTTATTCATTCATTATGTTAATGCTCTCGAATAAGAAATCATTTCCTCGGTGGAACAAATTTCCCCAAAAAGTTCTGAAAGATAAGAACGGTGCAAGAGATGTGATGTGAAGTAGGATCTTACAGGATGATGAGATCGGTGGGAAACATTGAGAGAATGTTATGAAGGACTCAGAGACAGCGAATACTACATCATATTCTCACGATGAGCTCATTCTCGCTCATTTACATCAAAGACCTCAGCTGTGGAGGGGCAGGGTTTTTATAAAGACACCCCGACTGTGTCTCCTGCTCGGTTGTTAAATCTCAGGGACTTTCTGTTCGAGCATCTCAAACCCTCCTGGGCGCACTCTCAGACTCGACTACTGACCTCAAAACTGCATCATTGGCATCAAAAGGCCTCTTTGTGGATGTGAACGGCGCACACGTGCTGCCTCCGAATCGACCTCAGACTGCAACAAATGGATTCCTCAGCAGCATCTTCATCCTTCACAACAGTCTCACTGTGTTTCGGAGTACTACGCAGCAGTTCATCAGTTAAAAAAACAAACAAAAACAAAAAAACAGTAAATTTTGTGTTCATCTCAACAATGCACACATTTGGCTGTTTTTTTTCTTCTTGTCACACAGCTGAAGATGTTTGAACCGGTTCAATAACATCACTACTAACAGCTGCCTGTCCGATGACTTGCCCCGAGGCAGAACAAATGATCCTGCTGCATAAAAACCCCTGATAGCGTTCGACCGACTTTCCTATTGATAATCGATTTGATGAGACGCTCCGCTCTTCTTCTGCATGTTCCACTACTAAACTGATTTGCTCTTATCTCGGAAACATGTCGGTGGTCTTGAGGATTAATCAGCGCCAAGGAAATGATTGAAGTCGGTGCTATTTCAGTACATCACACTCGATGATACACACGTTTGTGATTCAAGCCAAGTGCGTGTATAAGACCGCAGCGTGTTGGTTTTGCATCTTAAATAATATTTCCACCGTTTATAGAAATACGCACAAACACTCTACATGTGTTCGCTCCGCTGTTGTTGTAGTATGACTCATTTTTTTCTCCCAGAATGCCCCCTGAGGAGACTCAAGACGCAGGGTGCAGCTGGTTGAGATAAGCCCACTGTTTCTGATGACGGTGACGGTAATTATAATAGATGATGATCGGTGATGATCAGTGCAATGACGCCAACATGAACCCTGCGGGGCGGTCTGCTCCCCCGCCCGGACGGCCTCACACCCGAGGGGCTCGAGAGGGCCTCGGCCCACGTTACCCCCGCTGTCGGGGCCCCAGATGCTGCCGTTGCCCCAGCGATGGTTGCCTGGCAGCTGAGAGAGTGCTAATTAAGTTTGCAAGGGGAAATAGCAGGCTTGTGTCGATGAGGGGGTGTCAATTTGGTTGGAGAGAAGCGGGTGGGATGGAGGAAAGGGGGATTGTTGGAAGGAGGGGAGGCGCTCCAACAGATAAAAAACTACAGGTGAGACGATGACTTCTTGTTGTCCACTTATTCTCTGATCCAGTTAATAACCATTAGACTGTCAGCTGTCTAACAAAGACTCTTCTAATAATTGTCCATCATCTCAACTATCGATCAATATTTGTTAATGACCTTTTTCATGACGAAAACAAGACTAATGCTAAATATAAAAGTATCCTTGGTAAATGAGAATCATGAGGAAATTTATGACATTTTTAGTCAACAAATAAAAACTAAATGATAATGTGAAAGATGGACAAAAGGACAAATTAACTGCCCCCTTTAGATCACATCCCCGGTCATATCGTGCACCTATTTAACAATATAATGCCAAAAAATACAAAGAAAAATTCAATTTCTTTGTATTCTTATATCAAAATCCTATCATGTTTTCTTCCTGTAAAACAAAACATGATGTGTGCTTACGTAGGCTTGAACCAGCCAGTTTCAACCAATAATATCATGAAATCCACCGATCAATCAACCTTCAACTTTTAGCAGCACAGAGCTGAGATTCATTATGACACGACCACGTTACGTCCCGCCTGTCTATCCTGTTTCACTCGGAAATACATCACAATACGGAAGTTAGATACTCTAGAAATGCTGATTCATCTGGACTTTAACTATTTAGTTTTAATACAAAGTCTTATTCAGTGACCTACATGCATCTGTGAAACCACACATTTTATCCTCCTGACTAGTAAAACCGTATCCTCCGCCTCCCTGAATCATCTCCTCTTCTGAAGTTTATTTTGCCGCTTGACCTTTTGCTCTAATAAGCAGCATCTTGCATTCATTAACATTATGTCTCTGCTAGTAATTTTATCTTTACGTAACCGGTTCACGGAGGGAACAAATTAACAGATTAATGGACTAAATTAATCTACAGACCCACTGAGAATTAAACAAAACAGCTTGAACATTTAGAAAAGAGTTAATGTGACATTATCAGGAGCCGTTTCACTTGGTAGCCACGAGTGCAGGATTAACGTTAACCATCTATATCTTCATCTAGATGTTTGCTGAAGGAATATCGCTGTGTTAATGTAATTCTGACGTCACAGCTGCTCATCTGAAGCTAAAACCAGACGGTGAACAGTATTTTAGTGAACAGACGAGTGACTCCAGCATCTGAATGATCAGCTGCCGAAAACTAGTTTTAAATAAATAAAATGTTACAGTAACTAATATTCAGTACATTCTCTAAAACTACATTAAAATCTGGTACCAAAATGAACATGTTCTCAACTACTCCTTCGTTTCGTCGCTCCGCCTCATGTTGGCGTCCGGCGTCTGCTCAGAGATCCTGACCTGCCTCAGATGTTGCTCTGCTCTGTCAGGCTTTTGACAACCTCTGCCGTTTTATCCCCCTCCTGAGACCCAATTATACCTGGACCCTGTGACACTCACAGAGAGAGAGAAACGGTGGAGAAGAAGGAGGGCGGATGACAGGAAGGAGGCAAGAGCGAGATCGAAGTAGGAGGCGCCAAAGAATCATAGAGAATAAAAAAAGGTCCACCTCCCTGACGTTTCCCGCAGTGCAAAGTGCTTTTCACTCTCATTACCAGAGTGTGATAGAAGGTGCTGTTTCCTTTCTCTCTTGTTCCTTCAGAGACAACACAAGTGTTATCTGAAGGTTGTGTGTTTGTGTGGTAAAAACAGAAAGTGAGATTTGTCCCGTCAGTCTGTGGGATCATTAGCAGAAAACATCATCACGTCTTTGCTTTGTTAACCAATCTGACAGCCCTCTGATACAGTGTTCACATCTGAGAGTTAACAGATACTCACGCTCACTCATGTTTCTCCTTCATGCCAACATTACACTGGAAAAAAAAAATCTTGCAAGTCCACGTTTGATGTTGTAACACGTGTGTCTTTATGGTTTGAGAGAATTCCCTGACTTCTTGAGTTGTTAAAACCATTTCAAAGATTTGTGGATGAACTCAAAACTGCACGATTGTGACAGTGAGATGATCCAGGAGATTAAAGCTTTTTGATCAGCCTCAGTAATAATAACAAAAGATTTACTGGGAAGTGTTGCTTTGTTTAAACACCATCAGAATCTTGTAAATGTGGAGACAAGTTCATCATTCACACATGTGTGTTATAACCTGTATTTGTTTGGATGACATGAGGGTGCGAGACAGAGCGTGAGAGTTGTCAACCCTGAAATAAGGCGGCTTCGAGATAATTGGAAGCTATATTTTCCGATATTGATTGAACAAGGTCAGCGTTCCCTTTGCTTCCATCCTACGAGCTAAGCTAACGTTTCAGGCTGCACCTGCACCTTTGAGAGAGAGAGAGAGAGAGATGCCTTATGGGTAATCTGTGCCTGTGTTGTGGTTCGGCGAGTCTGTCTTTGATTTAAGAGTCTCTCGCAGCTTCATGAAGTTAAATCCAAACACATTTGATGTTATTAACTAATCTTACTGCTGCAAAATTTTGCTTTATCACATTTTTTTTTCTATTGAGGCAACTAAATAAGATTCTCGACCTTCTTAACTTAAAATATTGGCTGAAGAGAAAACACTTTTGGAACTGCAATCATGTACTTTTTTATGTGAGGAAATATTAATTACTGTAAATAATTTTGTCAGGTCAATAAAAATACCAGTGATTAAATTAAAGAGTCATCCAAAAATATTATGGATGATTTTTTGGTAGCTCTTAAAACTCTGTAAGATGAGCTGTTTCCTGTAAGCAGATGTTCCTAAATAGATGTTAAATTTAAGATGCAATTTTCTCTGCTGCATTGGAGGATGTTAAATGAAGCTCAGCAGCTTTTATTTTCGTTCCCATCTCCCATAATTTAATTCGCGTCCCTAAATAGGAACACAGTAAAATTAATGTTGCAATTAGCCAAACCTTGATGCATCTCTAAAATAATAAGTAATTTCACTGTTAAACATTAAAAAACAGCCACAAATCCAAAGTCAATATAACTCATGGTGGGTTACTTTATAAATAAGGATGCACATGTTCATTGTGTCACAACTTTGCACGAAGGCATCTTTTTTTTTGGTTAATGCTAAAGGAAACCTTGTGTTGTTTCTGTTGATATTACCCTGAAGTAGTAAGTCAGAGGAATATGTGGCCATTTCCAGTTTATTGCAGGATAATTCTGAGCACAGTCCTCCGGCAGGAAAAAAAAGAAGAAAATAAGAAAAAATGTAGGAAAAAGCTGTTGTCAGTTGAAACATCTTTTATCTGTGATGGCACATTTTTCCCTCGGAGCCACTCTGCACAGACCTGGTGTTGATCCGATTTTCCCACAATGGGACCAACAGCATCAGGAACTCACTCACCGGCTACGCCTCACCACACATACAGCAGCTCAGCTGCAAATAAAATGGCCCGTCCTTCTCCGTAATGGAGACACCAGAGGCATGTATTCACATCGGATTAGCAGCATCCAGCATCATAGAGGGGGTGACAGGGAGAAAGACAGACGAGGACTGTTTGGAGGCTGAAAAAGGAAGATGAGATGAAGAGGGGAGCACTGGTGGAGGGAAGGAAGCAGGGGGTCCAAGGGCTCCTCCAGGAGCTGCTGCTGCTGCGCCCCAGTTCTGTCTGCGGCGTCGTCTCCACGGCGATAAATTATTCGACTGCAGCATGAGGACTGGTTGGCAGACAGCAGACCGTGGGCCATGTTTACATACTGAATCCCGCTACGTTCACAGAAACGCACAGACACCACACAAACAAGAAGTCAGACATGAGCAGGTTGTGTGACACTGACAGTGTTCCTGTGGAGGCCATTTTGAACTTACATTACTCCCGAGAAGAGAACTTTAAATAGTCAACAAACAACTATAAAACAAGCTGTCACATGAAAAAACCTCAGTGACAGTTTGAGCTTTGCAGGGAAGTTTGTATAGTTGCTTGTTAGTGAAATCAGTGCATCTTAATACACAACAGCACCGCAGAGTTTGAAATGGGAATAAGACCTATTGAGCCATTGGTTATAATGTGTCTTATGTTACATGCTACCGCAGAGTGAAGTCAGCTCATCTAGTGAATGCTGAGAGCAACACCTGTAACTATGCGGATAGTGTTCAACAAAGATGTCTGTTTTAGCCTCAGAAAATGCTTTTTCACTGTTCATAACAACCAAAAGTGTAAATTTAATGTCAGACTGATCAACCAAAAACAAAAAAAGTTGCTGGTAAGCAAAGCCGTCAGTGTCAAGACGACATTTCTAGATTCTTTAATCATCAACATCTCTTTTTCATCACAAACCAAATAGAAAACTTTTTACAAGGGTCACACACAGACATCTGATAATGAGGTTTTTAAATCTCCAACGGGAGTAAAAGAATTAAACCTCAGAGCTGATTATAGTTTGACCCAAACAAGTCGCCCTAAACCTTAGAAATGGTGGAAGCACCTGTGAGGGACAGAAGGTCAAATCACACATTTCTTCCCTTTCTCTCTTTATTGTTACTTATCTCCTAAATGGAAAAACCAACAAGTTCTCATATCTAAATGACAAAACAAGTAATTTGCAAGTGCCTTCCAAAAGAACCAGTACAAAAAGGATTCACCTGAAGATAAGGCAACTAAAACCACTTGGTTAAACTTTGGGACACATATTATAGTCATAGTTAAAAGAAACAAATGTTGATTGTTGGTTGTAGATGAGATGCAAACCCCAGACAATCCACCTCAACCTCCTCCAGTATCTACCTACAATGTTAGACCACTTCCAGCTTTGGTTCTGAGAGGTGAGAGAAGACTCTGAAGAACTCATTACAGTCCAAAAAGTGTTTGCCAATTGTACATACACAGTGGTTCCAGTTGTAGATTATAATCATACTTGTTCATATCCCAGCTGTGAGGAGTGACAACCATATTTGGCCGGCTGTGTTTAAGAGTAGCCATAGACAGTCTCAGAGAGAGCTGCACATTGCTGCACCACAGACCTTCACAGCCTATTATCTACTGTCCTCAGGCAGAGCCAGAGGCTTTTCTCAACACGCTCCGTTGGTGTTGGGTTCCACTTGTGGTAGCCAGCGTGATGAGATCAGCATCACACACACGAATCGAACTTCTCCGGAGGTCAGTGGGTTTCTGTGTCGGGTTGGTCGCTGACCCCAGCAAGAAAAGGACAGCTGGTTTTGGGGGGTTCAGCGGAAAGGGTTTTGATTTTGACGAGGGGCCGAGTCGGGCTTTGGAGAGCAGAGAGCAAGGCCGCACCTGTCGGAGTGACTTATGATGAGCAGAGACACAGCTTTGGAAATATGCAGTCACAGAGTTCAAATTTTTTAGCACCTGGAAAGCAAATAGTGTGACAACATGATCGGCTCTGAATGTTAAGCTGGAGAAATATCTCCGCTTCCTGCACGAACTGGTGTCAGATTATCATATAATTTCACAAGAAAATTGACTGGAAACTTGAGCCTCATCTTGGATTTTGTCGACCTCGCAAATCCACCAACAGTTCCAGTATCATGAGTAAACTTCTGCTTCCTGACTGCTGACAGAGTATTGACTTCAGGGAGTTTTGATGTGATTTAGGTCGGTTTTGGGAATTTGGTAAAACAACTCAATCAAAAATTTCAATGAGATGTCAGTTTAATCTCTGGTCCTTCAGGATTTGTATGTATGAGACGCTGCCTCGTGCTGCTTCACCCGACTGTTTTGCATGTGTTTAACGAGCTGCTCGTTAAACATTATTGTCTCACGTTATAGTACAGTAAACACATACATCCAGTACAATGTGGAAAGAAAACTGCCACTTCCCTCTGCCCTCCAGTCTTTTAACTGGTGGTGATAAAAACTTCAAAACCAGTTAAATGGATTGTCAGATTTAGGGAAATTCACCTACAGTATTTTATGTTTAGAGTCAGATAACTTCTCTCTCTGTTACAATACAAAGGTAGTTTAGTGACCTGTTTGACCTAGCTTAACACAAAGACTGAAAGCAGGAAGAAAATATTAGCTTAGCTCGGTCAAAAGTGACTTAAAAAGACTCTTAAAAGCTTTTTTTACTGTTACTTCCGCATAATCATCCCAAAAAGACAGTACAGTTTATACTCATGTACTGCATTTATTTACTCAGACAAAATAAATGCAAATGTCACAGTGATGCAGTTTCACAGGCAACAACACACACACACACACACACTCATGACTTTCACTACTAATATACTGTTAATTAACGGGCAGCATCATCATACACAGTTTATTTAATACATCTATAGAGTTTAGATTATGGTCATTATCAGATTTTAGTGTTGTCTGCTCAGATTTTTGTTGGTCCAATGCACTCACCTGTGGTCTGTATCTATTGTTGTAAACCAGAACTCTATTTCATAACAGGTAGAAATTATGTAATCGTGTTTGTTTGGTTTTTTTAAAGTTTACCTTTCATCTGCTGTGTTTGTGAAGGGGACAGTCAGTCTCAGGAGAACGGGAGACGAACAGTTTGAAGCGATACATTAGGTTGTTTTTGCCAAAGTATGGAAAACAGTTGCCAAGTTGGCCTACATGCATGAGCCAGCCCTGCTCATCAGTCACAATACCAACATTCAAAGGCGTCCACAAATAGCCGTTTGGCAAATATTGTTTTGCATCTGCTTTTTAGAGCCTCCACCTTGGGGTTCATACAAAGTGCGTGTGCTGACAGAAAAACAACAAGCTAATTTGAATACATACATGAGAGAAATATCCTCACAAGCAAGAAAGTCATCCATGGACTCAGATTCCCCCCCCCCCGCGGGCGTCTGAGTATGACGTAGGTGGATACAGTATCAAGGCTCTTTGTAGGGACGCTGCAGAGGCTGAGCCATGTGCCGGGCCAGCTTGTGTTTGGTGGAGCTGTGGGGTCGCTGCGGCTGAGAGGAAGTTGTGCGACTTCACAGCGGATCATCTTCAGCTGACTGTGCAGCAAAGCAAAGCAAAGCACACTTCCTCATCCCAGCTGTCAGCAGAGGGATCGGGTGTGCGACACGGCGATCGCTCTGAGTCATCAGATCAGGCAGTGTGAAGTGTTAGGTGATCAATAACAAACTCATCATTTTGCTTTGTATTTTTCTGTCAACCCGGTTCAGAAATGCTCAAGAGGAACAAATATCTTCACGAGGAATGAGACAAATTCTTCATTTCATAGGTTTAGAGCTATCACTTATTTAGATTCAGGTGTTCACCACATATCTGCCAGTTTTAGGGACAGGTACGTCTGTCATGGTGGGAGTTATCACCATTTCACATTTAGTGTAAAGGCCTGAAGTGACAGCTTTCTCCACACTGTCTCTTTTCTCATTTGACTTATTTTCTGGAAACAAAACACACACACGCTGCACGCTGTGCTTTCCTGGCACATGTACCGGTACCAGTGGGCTTCAGCTGGGTTCGGGTTGCAGTTCTTCCTTTGCAGTTAATCTTGTCTAATGACAGTGTTGTTATACCAAAAAATTAGATGAGATTGTCAGTTTCATTCAGTTCAGCAGTAACTCCATGACACGTTTAGCCTCGCTTAGGAGAAAAGACTGGAGTTTTAACATGTTTGAAGGTGAAAACTTTACCATGAGGGCAGGACTTTCGCGACGCTGCTTGTAGCCACTGCACTCAGATATTGTTTTCTTTGTCTCCATTTCTACATATTAAATACATACACAGTACAACATGGAAAGAAAAGTGCTTGTCATAGTCCATGTAAGTGTTGTTGGTCTGTTGGTTTTATGTGACCGGCTTGTATCTGTAATCTTTTTCTTATTTTGTTTATGAATATATTTTTTTGTTTTTGTCATAAAATAGTCAAATTTGAATGTAAATTAAATCTTCTCTGGCTCTTTCCTCTATTTCAATGTAGCCAATGGGAAACTGTGTTAGTGTTAGTGAATAAAAAATAAGTAGGAAAGTATTTTTGTGTTGTCCTCCATCATAATGTGTTTGTGTCATCAACATACATGACAAATTCTCATGTGAATGGGGCCATAATGTTGGTTTATGATGAGGTAAATAAAGTGCATTTAGTGGAGAAAGTCATGTTTAGAGGATGTGGGACTGAATACTCAGTGAAAAACCTCACAAGTATATTCATACAAAATGTGTTTGTCTTTTTGTCACGCAGCATAAGAAAAGTCCACTTTCCTGTGAAGGTTTGCCGTTCAGCCGTGCAGTTACACATGCGGGGAAAACCCAAGAGCGTCACCGTGGAAACCAAACCGGGCCAGACCAACGCAGATTTCAAGAAGAGCAAAGATGGTTTCATCCTGCTGGTCCCTGCTAACTGAGAAAGTCCGTCCATCCAAACCAGCAACAACCTGACCTCAGGACCAGCGTGTTCGGGGAACCGCAGTTTAATTTATACAACAATCTGTGTCCGTCTCAGGCAACAGGCAGGACTTTGCCTAAAGCAAGTGTTTACTTGCTGGAATTTTTTAATTGTTTTTTCACAAATTAAGGTTTTAAACTATTAACCCGGAGCTGAGTTTCTGGCAGAATCTGTTTTCTTAATCCTCAGCTGCAGGGACACAAAGTTCACTGGACAATGACGAAAGTTTTTGGAAGTGAATTGGAGAAATGAAGAGGCTGTTTTGCTGGTATAAAAACTCACGACTTGGACCAGTCGCAATACATACATGCTGTTGTTTGCTTTTACTTCATATTGTGCTAATACATTGAGTATCAGAAGACATTTTTTTTATGGCAGGATTGAACAAAAACATGAATAAATGCACTTTTTTAATGACGAATTGTATATCGCAGTGAATACCACTCATTTCAGATATATTTTTGTACATTCAGTAGAATTATGTTATGCAATTTGATCTTTTTTCGTGCATTGTCTCAAACTGCTGTCTGTTGAAAGCAAACTGTGGAAATGATTTCATAGTAGAAATGATTAAAAAAAAAAGAGGGAAAGGAAAAGCGAGACAGTGGAAGATAATAAATTATTAAAAATGTACTTGAACGAATTCTGTGTGTGTTAATTTCTCCCTAATGCTTTGCCACATGAACAGACAGCAAAGCTTCACTGTGTCTGTAGACTCCAAAAAAAGTCTACATTATTCAGTGATTAAAACGTTATTCTCCGATGTGTTTTGTGGTTCTGAAAGAAGAAGACAGAAGACATGAAAATATGAATTAAAAAAGTCTATTTTTGTTTTTACTGCTCATGTACGCCTTCACCTGAGAAATACACTGAAGATCTACATGATATTATACAGTGTGATGTGTTGTTGATTGACAGTTTTCCCATATAAATACACTCAATTTACAGTTTCAGCTTAACTTTGAGCAGGAAGTGAAAGATGCTCAATCCAAACTGTCTGCTGAACAGACATAATCGAGCTTTCCTTCTACAGAAAACTGGACTCAGTGACGCCAGAGCCATTTCCTTTCTTGTCCCTTTGGTGTCCTCTGGGTCAGATCAGCTGATTTGATAAACACAAGGATGCTGCAGTCATTACGGGACAGGATTTCTGAGAAAGAACTTCAAAACCTCTGTCTGTCTTTCAGGGCAGATAACGTGCAAAGATGTGGCAGTGCAGTTTCAGTTCAACAGAATGTCAAAGACGTTTTAAAGAGTCCAAATGTTTCAGTAATGTCCAGGTTTTGAGTTATCTTTCTGTAAGATTTCTGCCTCCACCACAATACAATGGAAGTGAATAATATTTCGGTTGTTGTGCTCACAGCATTGAGAAATTATTTACAAAATGATAAAAGCAATGTTTTTTTGTTTTTTTTTCCAGAAACAGTGTCCCCATTACTTCACTGAATCCATAAACTTCACATAAGCAGTTGTCATCTGGACTATTTCTCTGATAAAAATGAGTTGAGGTCCAGCCACAGCAGCATTTAAAATGTCAAAGTTTCATGGTGAAATCAATTAATTTCAATTATTGCCACAAACATTCGCTGACAGATTAAAGTATCTTTGCAAAAAAATACAAATAAAAAGCAGGACAGAGAAGACAGAATGGTTTAGATCATTTTAGACAGCAGAGAAAACAACTAAGAAGAAGAGTCGGTGTAGATTATGAATATGGACAAAACCACGTTGTGCTGAAATGCTGGTAAACTCTCATGGGAGATGCATTTTTTTGTATAAATCCCTGTTTAACTCTGACTAATTAAAGGTTTCTAACAGTGGGTACTGTAGTAAATGCATATGCCTAAACCCAAGAAACAATATTATACCACTCAGGGACACAGAGTTCTGTATTCATTTTTTTTAGAATTGTATTTATTGTGTGTTATTTTTGCCGCTATGTGTGTTTGACTTACACTGAACCCTGAAGAGACGATGCTTCATTCGACTGTATGTGTGAATTCATGTGTAGTTGACTGACAAACAAACTTTAACTTAAGGAAGGAAGACTATAGGAAAGAAAAAAAATGCATTTCGAGAGAGATTGCATTCACTTACAGAAGCCAGAGGTGACACTTAAACTTCAGCCCTTTATTAGCTGCTCTACAAGAGGTTGTGTTAGAGTTATGAAACAAGAGTTACAAATATGTTTTTCCTAAATAAACCGTGTAAACGTGTTGTCGCATAGTCTCCCTTAATAGCTAAATTAAATGTTTCATTGCAAAAGGTCAATTTTAAATGGAGCACAGTGAGCTGCTGATTGCCTAACCAACCTTAAATACAGATGATAAATGTTATGTAATTATTTTAATTGGAGAAGCTTTGAATATAGTTAACTGCCAATCACCGATTCAGCTTTAATGTCATGTTTCTTCAGATGGTGATTATTTCAGTTTAGAGTGAAACTCTTCATATCTCAGTTAACAGTTTAGTGTGAGAGTTTAAATCTGTCGTCCGCTGCCAGTTTTCATCCCGTCTCTCACCACAGTGACCTGATAGTATGACTTAATGACAGCCTGCCCTCACTGTGACTTGGCTTTCACCGCTCTCTGATGTACTTCCTGCTGTGATTCCCCCAATCTCACGGTCATCCAGCTCCGTAATAATCTGTGAGTGCATGTGTGTGTGTGTGTGTAGATGTTTGTGTATGCTGGTTTGTGTATTTATTTGTGCATACTGTGGAATGAACTGTACGGTATCTGTATAATTTACACCATCCTCTGTGTTAGTTTAACTCTGAGACTGTGAAAATCTGAACTATGCCGTGTTTATGTACAGTACATTCACACCTGTAAGAGTCAATTTGACACTTCTGAGGAGACTCGCACCTCCTCAATCAACACTCAACTTAAAATAACTGTGACTGCAAAAACAAATGTGCATCTTGGTATTTAGACTGTAAATATACATCTGTGCAAAAACTGGATATTATCATGTCTTTGTGCTGCACTTACTTGTATTTTTCATGTTTTTACCATCGCTACAGAAAATACTTGTTTCTGATTGGTTCATCCATTCTAAATATGGACTTGAGGCATGAATTTAAAAGTTACAACTTACAATTTTTGACTCACTGTTGGATAAAAGTGTCTGCAAAATAAATGTAACGTTATTTTGAGCTGAAGTTACTGCAGCAACAATTCATGCTTCATATTTATTAGTTCATTAATGCAACCTAACTGATTTAAAAATAGTTTCAAACTGGCTAAAACCAAAGTTTTAATTGATGGCAATTTGAACACAGCCTCTCATTTCTCCTTTGAAGTAGCCATGGTACAGTACGAGCACAATAACGCATTCATGGTGTCGTTTACGTCATCCAGGTCAAAGCCTGAGACACGACTTATCAGTTACCTGCGATGCCATCCTGACATCCCTTCTCAGACACTTTGACACCAATTCACACCTTGATTCTTGTAGCTCCAACGACTCTCACATGACTGCGATGTAACCTGATGACTCACATGTGACCTTAACGACCCTCAGGTGGCATCAATGTGTGAACGACCCTGGTTAGGTTAAAACGCCTCAGACTCTCTGCCTGTCAGGACAACACTTCTTGTTTTATAAGTGAAATGTCTTCAAGAATAAAACAGCAAAACCGCTTGCCTTTGATCTGCCGTCAACACTAAGCCGGCTAAATTTAAAATTGCATCATTTTTTCTTTTTTTTTGGCTGGACTGCAACAGCGGGGCGTGTATACAGGCATTTTCACAATTAGCTATTTTAGTGTTTATGTACTTTGAGATATTCTATGGTGTCCCAAAAAAGAAATGAATGCGCTCAGTGGAAAATAATCCACCAGTCCCCACCTACATGTTTTCTTCTACTGGGAAACCTTGTTGTGAATTGGAAATCTTAGTCTTAAGTCTGTAGTTTCTCTGATAACATCAAGCAGGAGGACAGTGGTTTACAGGGGTACCTGGTTTTTGCTATGGACACTATTTGTTGCAATAATCAACACATGTATTGGTGGTTAACAATAGCATAGAAAATAAAGGAATATTTTCATTACCCTAACTGTTGTTCTTTGGCTTTTCCTCACATGTTGACAACAAGGCAATCAGTTACAGTGAAACAGAGCTTGTGTATCTAATTTTAATTTAAAGGGGATAGACCAGGCTCTTTGTGATTTTCTGTTATTTTTATACCGTTATAATGTTGGATATCAGATGTTAAACACAGTCAAAGGTCCAAACCTTGAGGTGAACGTATGTAAGATGCTCCCTGAAAGTCAAAAGCCAGGTCTTAAGCCTGCTCTGAACACTTAGTTTGCAGAGTTTCCTCTACTTCCTCCTCGTGATGACATCAGATTGTTTGTACATGCCCACAAACGGCCGTCTGTTCTGTAGCCAGATTCAGGCTCAGATACGTATGGATGTATGTGAGAAGTTTCAAGTAAAGCACCAAGAAAAAGAAGTGAAATCCTACTAATAATGTTTGTTTTCGTAGCCTCCAGAACCGAAGGAACCAATCAGAGCAGACTGGGTTCATCAAACCCGCCGTAAAGAGACAGGAGCTAAAACGGCCTGTTTCAGACCAAGGCTGAACTGAGTTGCTGCATAAAGGGCCAGTATGAGATAAATACAGAGTTTTCTGAACTCTGAACCATGCAAAGATATTAGAGAGCCCCAGAATATGAATATAGACCTGGAAATGTGCATGATACGTCCCCTTTCAGTTTAATACGCTATGTCTTGTAATATTGATGTTCTGTGTGTTGCTACATTAGTAAAATCTAATATAAACACTATTAGCATTCAGTCATGTCAGTGGAGACAACTCTCAACAGTGTCAACAACAACTATATTATTTTACTATGAATTATTGTAGCATGCAAGGTGATTATGTGACTTTGTTTCTTCTGCTATGAACCTCTTTATGCTTATGAACAGTGCCCAGCATTACCCACAATGCTCTTTGCCTTCAGGTCTGATAAACTAGGTGACCTGAGTCAGCAGCTGTGCAGCAACACATTTATTTTCCTGCTCTTTTGGTGTGCTTAGTTATTTTGAGATCTCATTAGTCAGAGTAAAGAGCAAGTAAACAAACGGCAGAAATAACTGTCCTCCACACATTTCATCCCTTTGCCCTCGTGCCCTATTTTGACACTTGATTAAGTTTAGTGGCAAAACAAAGTTAATTGTGAATCTAATTTAAAATCTGATTTGGTCAGACAGCTCGCATCTTTCATGAGCCAGCGTCTCATTGAGAGCTCACTACAGCTGTGTGCTGAACTCGTGCTCAAGCAAATGAACAAGATTTGTTTATTGACACAAACGTCTCATCCTCCGCCTTGGACTGATATCTGTTGCTGCGGAGGCTCTGTGTTTCTGGCCAAATGAAGTCCTCCAGATTCTGCGAGTTAATCTGTTGTCACTCCTCTGCAGAGTACCATCAGCTAGCTGGATGATAAAATGGACACCACAGCTCTTCTCCCAGTTACAGCTCCACCAATCAGATGAATCATTCACTGACCCTATGTGTTAGTGCGTCATATTCAATAAGAAACAGATTGTCGGGTTTTTTTTTTTTGGTGTAATCCTTTAATCATTGATGTAAAAGCCATGATTTATAAATTAAGTGTGAAAGCCTTTGAAAATGCAAATTCAAGCATATCTTCTTCATCACTGATTAATAAGAGCATTTTATGTGTGTGTGTGTGTGTGTGTGTGTGTGATACATACTCATATAGACATTTCCTAAACAGATGAACAGTTAATCACCAGATCAAACGAGGACATTTGGAATCACCAAAGCAGGATCTTTTTCACAAACGCAGAAGATTTATTCTTCTTGTTTTTCTGGGTTTTGTCAAACTGTGAAAGGTTTAGTTTGATGGCAGCTTTTCCATCCGCACAAGTGCAACAATTATTTCTCCAATTGTTTCCTCATCACACTCACAGCCGCTGCCGCCAAGCTTTTCTTCCGCATAATTTTTCCAATCATTTTCTTCTCTGACAGCTCCAATCACATCCATCCTCGCCTGGTGAATGGAAAGCAGACTTGCTGTTCCATTTTGCAGAGTGACTGGCTAGACAAAACCATAATGCATGGTTGTGGACGTAAACAGATGCAGATGTAAATCAATTCTAACAGGTTTTCATCCGATGTTTGTTTTGGGTTATGATGACGTTTCTTGGTTTCTTCCCATCGTGCTGTACAAATGGGATTCTTCTAGTTCTAATCTAATTTATCAGGACTGGCAATTGTTGATGCAATCACTTAAAGCAGCGTGCAATTCCATTACAGAAAGACTGGCACCTGGTCCGTCTCTTTTTAGAGATTAGCAGCCCTGCAGCGAGGATTTGGTAATGAGTTGGAGAGGATTTACCAGTGGGAATATAATATGTGTCCCAGAACTGCTGTGTTTTTCTCTCCAAATCCTCTCAGGGCGGACCGGCCACTGGTTTGGTGAGCGCTGCAGGTTTTCCAGCATCTCTCCGTCATCAGCCCAAGGGGAGGTCACATGCGGGAGATTACAGTAACATGAGGGGGGAGATTGGTTTTTGCTTGGCTCGCTCTGAATCAACATGCCATCAGCCTGAATGCTTCCTAATCAGGAAATATTTGAGAAACAAGATCACTCAAACTTGAGTTTTTCATTGATATAACTAAACTGCAGCATGTAAAACCACTTTACAGCATGTCAGTCAAATGATGCTTTGGCTATTCGATTTTCTGTGGTTAGTTAGTAGTGATATAAGACATATAAAGTTTATTTACTTGAGTAAAAGTAGCATACCATGCTAAAAAATACTACAGAAAACACCACTTATGTAAATGAACTTAGTTACTTCCACCACTGCAACAGTTTGTTTAGTTTTAAGCACTTTATGAAGGTTTTCTGATGACTCATGAATTTGGCGTCCCTGCAGAATCTTCTGCAATCCCCTCCGGTGGTGTCCGTCACCCACGACTTATGGGTGCATGGCTAAGTGAACAATCTGTTCACTCAGTCAGGATGTACCAGCAGGCTGCTGCCCTCCAAGGTCCCAAAACTGTACCACGATCTGTAAAGAATCTCACAGTGGAGACTGACCCCGATATCAAATTATATTATTCTCTTTAAAGCTGCAGTGCAGTGATCTTTTTTCTCCCATTATGGTTTGGTGAAATGCTTTTTTCCTAACTTGTTTTGATGATTGGAGCTGTGCCAGAACCACAGATTAAGTGATTAAATTTACATTTCAAATATGCATTTATGGATCACAGGGCATCTAGTGTAGTTACTGTAATTTGAGAAGTGGCTCTTCATGAAGCCCCACTCCACATGTTGCTCCTCAAGTTTTCATATGCAGTTTATAATGATAACATGGCAGATTTACTGCTCAAAATCCAGAGTCGTTTTTGAAACAATGGCTCGTTTATTTCACATATTGGAAGTTTCAGTTGGAGACCGTTGATTTTGTAGGCTAAGACAGCTGTTGCTAGCAGATTTTATTAGCTGTAACTAGCTAGCTTAAGTGTTGATTAGATGTTTTAGAATGTTTCTTTAGCCTTGAAGCTCCATTAGCCAATGTTAGCTCCATTAGTTGGTTAAAAACACTATCAGGTTGACTTTTTTAATGTTTCAGGTGACTCATTTTCAATCTTGCACAAGAGGGGATCTTAATCATGGATGCATATTGTGCTAAATGATGTTAAAGCTGTGTGTCCCAGGCAAAAATTAATAATAATACCTTTTATTCAAGGTGAATAAAAAGTCAGCGAGTCAGCATCTCACTCCCATTGTTGATCCATCAGATTGGGAAATAAAGAAAGAACATTATTCTTGGATTGCAGTGAGCTATTTTATAAATACTTCTAACATAACTTCTAACATAGTTTGGCTTTGGTTGCTATTAGCTTACAAACTTGTATTTTCAAAAAATAGGTTTTAACTTTTAACGTTAAAAGAAAAATGCCCTTTAGGATTGCTGGAGTTTAAACTGTTTGACTGTTTTGTTTGATGGTTTCTCTGTATTCGTATATTATCTGTGTGTGTTGTGTATTTTAATATTTGGCCAATAAAGTTGGGAAAAAAGTAAGCTAGTTAGCCAGACATGCTAACGATTGCAGCTCACATTAGAGCAGCAAACAAAATGTTTAAATCATTCCTTCCACTGTTGCTTTTATGTTTTTGGTTGTGGGAAGATAAAACAAATCCAGATTGCCAAACTCTTAAAAAGCAACGTAGTGTATTGTTTTTATACAGCCGCATGCACATTGTCATGCTGTTCACTGTTCCTAGTTACAGTTAATCAAATCCTCGTGGGGAGCTCATTAAAGTCAATTGTTGTGCCTGCTTGTGCCATAAAATATTGTTGCAAATTAGAAAAGAAAAGATTTATTCAAAAGAATATATGTAAATATATATACACTCACTGAGCACTTTATTTGGAACACCTGTGCGATCGAATGCAATCCAATACAATAGCTCTGCCATAAATTCTACCACAATTATATGTATATCTATCATTTGTGGTGAGACTGAACTAGAAAAGTGATACTGGTTTTACAACACAGCTTGAATACATAATGTCTCTGGATACCATCTATAGGAAGCATTGACGGGGGGGTTGTTGGAACATGTTCGATCCCAGAGGGCTGATAAAAGCCAGCGAGCAGCAGCCGAGGCTTTCAAAAAGCCACTGGGAACACACACAAACACTATAAAAGTGTGACACTGGGAGGCAGAGAGCTGGGTGATTTGTGTCCTCGGAGGACATGAGAAAGCTGGAAAGGGCTCACTCAGGCTGTGGCAGCCATCTGCAGCGATGCCTCTTCACTTCATCTCATCTGTCCTCTTTTTTTTTTTTAATGTTTTATCAAAGCATCCTGGCCTCACCTCCCTCACCAATCTGCCCTCTGAGGTGTCCCCAGCCTCGGCCACTGACCCCATCTCTGACCAGCACCATATGGTTTTTCCCCCACTGCTCTCTCACTCAGGCATTGTGAACAGATTACAAATGGCATTTAAATAATCATTTTCCAATACCATCAGACAGAGAGACCCGACAGAAGCATCACGCCTCACTAAGTAAGCTGCTTTGACTGAAAAGTCATTTTTGAGTCTTAGTTTTACGGCAGACATCTGCTATGTGATAAAAGCTAAATGTGTTTGTTAAAACTGAAAAACCATTTCGATTCTAGGTTTATTGTGGTATTTTGCACCTATAACACTCACAAATTTAAAAAAGTTAGATCTTGTTTGAACAAAGACCAAAGTGTAAAATTGACCTGGAGTCTTTTTGTCACCTTGAGGTTGCCAAGCAACCAATAGAGACTCCAGTTAATGCGCCCGGCCATATTTTTATTAAAATAACAAGATATATTGTGAAGTAGTGAGGTTCTGGTAGGTTGTTACTTTTGGACAGAGTCAAGCTAGCTGTTTCCTACTGTGTCCAGTCTTTATGCTAAGCTAAGCTAACAGGGGTGCTGGCTCCAGCTTCATATTTACTGAGGTAGTTTGTATACTTATAAATGCTAAATGAGAGGATGCAAATTAAACCAAAGCCTTTTCTTTTTTTTTAAAGGCATTCACAGCTATCTCTATATTAGTGTTTATCTTGTATATCTACTCACAGGAAATGCTGTCTAACAATTATTTTCATTATGGATTAACCTTCCAATTATTTTTTTTATTGATCATTTGGTTTATAAAATCAGAAAACAGTGAAAAATGTCCATCACAACATCATGCAGTCAAAGATGATGTTATTCAACGTCTTGTCTTGTCTAACTAACAGTCCAGAACTCCAAAGTATTACATTTACTGTCATGTAAGACCAAGAAAAGCAACAAATTTGCACATTTTAGAGCCTTGAAGTAGTGAATATTTTGAATTTTTGCTCGGAAAATTTCTTAAATTATAAATCAATTATCAAAATAGTTGCACTGATTAATTTTCTGTTAAATCACTGCAGCTCTTAAATCAATGCATCACTGAATCATTTGAAGATATATTTTGTTGTTGTGCTTGAAATACATAAACTGTTGTGAGGAAAAAAAACAATGGATTTGAAAATTTCATAGTGTTTTGAGGATTTTGCCAAAGCAAAGATTTTAGGCGCACAGTTGACACACCCAGCTTTGTATGTGTATAAATGTGAACGGCGCAGATCAGTGATAACACACAGTGACAGAGGAGGGCAGCCTGAGGCAGACGCACTGCTGACCACTGCTAGTAAATGTGCAAAGAAAACCTGCTTTCCTCTCTTCGGTTTTCATTTTAAACCCTCACAGAACAAAGCACTCTGAACTCTGCAGCACTGCCTCTGTTCTTTCATGTTTTCTGAGCTGCACAATTTTTCATATCATAGCGGGAGGAGGCTGTCGCTGTGAGCTTGCAGAGGCGGCATCACAGTATTTCCACCTGTGGTTGGAGCAGAGGGTGGTGATTGACTGCAGAGACATGCTCAGATGGAGCGCAGCCCCCCCCTCCCTCCTTCCAACAGCCGACAGGAAGCCAAAAGGCCATCTGCACTGCCGAGCTATTGTGTGGCGGTGCATTAAGCTATTTTATGTCCCACATGAATTTACTGCCAGCCTTAAGTTAGCTGGATTGCAGGCAGAGAGTATACCATGTGTACTGTGGAGAGAACAAAGGCAGTTTTAGTTAAGTGTGTGAGCCTCGCAGATGCAAAAGTGTGAAAGCTGTGCAGGATGTGATGCATCGACACCAGTGTTGTATTTCAGCTCAAATACTTTATTAAATAATCAACATAGTAAACATCGTCATCATCATGAAAAAAGGAAAACAACAAACAAAAAAAAAAATTGAAAAAATGAAACAGTCACATTTGTTTTTCTTCAAGTTTTGCCCATCAACAGTATTTGACTTTCAGAGCTACACACGCTTGTAGTGGCTTTACAAAAGTCATTCAAGGTGATGTGCTGCTTCATTTTGGTGTGACAGTTACATTGATGGCTGAGGAGGGTAACCATGGAAACTCAAGGGAACCCGGGCAGAGGAGGAAAGGGTGGGGGGTGGGGGGCACTAGACAAGTTATATATTTATCTCTGTATTAACATCTGTCCAGTGTTGACACGGCACAGGTGAGGTGTTGATGGATGTGAAGTTGTGAAATTTAGAAAGCTCTCTGAGGAAAAAGCCGAAGCCTTTTTTTTTTTTTTTTGCATCAAAGCCACAATCACTGAGGACGCAGGCCGAGCTGGAGCTGCCTGAGACGAACGCCACATGCACAATGGCCGCCTTTGTGTCGCTATCTGGTGCACTGATGAGAAAAGCTTTTGATAACTTGATCACTTCTATATGTATACCGGGCCAGTGAGATTTAACAGGCTTCTTGTTGCTGTAAATGACACTTTAGCTAAAAAAAAAAACAGCTCAGGATTTTAAAAAACTGACCACATCTAACTTAGCAAAGTGACCACTGAAGTCATGTGTGAGATGGTGGTAAGATAGCTGAGTCTATGAAAAAAAGATGTTAATTTATAATTCTGTCATATGAATTCACATGCTTTGCTATTTCGGGACAGAGTGTGAGAAAATGAGCGTTGATCTTTTTTTTTTTTTGTCTGTATTGTTTCTAAACATGAAACGTAATGATGATAGTTACACCTGCAGTCATGAGAGACTTTAATACTGTTGACATCATGTTTCCAATAAGATCCAGTTTTAAGTTACCAAAGACATAATCTTTCATTTAAACCATCACATATAAAAAGCGAATCAAACAAAAGCAAAAGGTAAAAAACAAAAAAAACAAAACGAAGAAACATTTCTAAACTACCCGGCTGGCATGCATGCTACTACACAGCAAGACAATTTCTTTTTGTTCTTTTTTTTTTTCATTCTTGACAGCTCCTTTTGTAACACACCAACTTATTTACATCAAACTCACCAGTCTAAGGTGTGCCATTGAAATTTCACACCAACCTACAGCAGCAGCAGCAGCAGCAGCAGCAGCACACTGAAATAACTTAACACAACTCACAGAGCTGTGGCAACTTAAAGGATAAATGTGGCACCATTATATACTTTTCTTATTGCTAACGAATCCCATGAAAAGACCAAAACCTACAATTAATTTATCTACTAAGAAGTATTGTCTGTGCATCCACAGCTATCCAAAATTAGCTTTGAATACTCAAAAATAATCCAGAAACAATTAAAAACATCAATAAGCCACACTGTTGCACTGGCTAACATATTCCTTCATTACAGTGAACATGGGCACTGTAGTTTATTTTGAGTCAATCCCACAAACACCATCCTGCTCCCAGAAATACTCACTACAGCACCAAATGTGTATTGATCCGCAGCTGAAAGTAGTTCCCAACAAATGCACTATTTCCTCATGTTTGAGTAGTGTTTCCTAAAAACTACAGTGCTCAGCTGTTTAAGGAAATTACTGAGCCTTTTTTAAAAATTAAACTTGTTATGTTTGTGACCAGTTTTTAAGGATTTACATCTTAAGCAGTATTTAGTATTTCAGACTAACACACTGTTGGTTTTGGTCTTTTCGTGGGATTTGACAACAGTAAGAAAAACATCAAGTAACACCAGACTTATTCTTTAAATCTTTTATCACATTGTTCACACAAACAAATGTGTCCAAAACAGAGCCGGTCACAGGCCCTTCTGAAATATTCTGTAAAGCAGAGTTGCCAAAGTCCCATCCACAGAAAAAGGTCCAGTTTGCACTGTAATGTCACGTTTTTTAATCCTGTTTTAAATATTTCAAACCAATCTATGTAACAAGAGTCATAAATTATCCACAGAGATGTCACAGGCATCATGTGTCGAGTTCAGGAGTCATGCCGAGGGGTTTGATTGGTTGAAGACAATTAGAGCTCCAGTTAAGATGTGAGTTAATTGACTTGGAAGCCGCTCTGCTCTGTGAAACGATTGCGAGGAGCAGTTATGTGATCCAGCTTGGCGACTGATTGGACAGAGGTACTGAAAGAGGGGACAGTTGCCTTTTTGATCAGGACCAAATTGCGTCACAAATTGCGTTAATGCTCAATTAGATTTAAATGAACATGGTTCCTCTGCGTCTGAGCCATTGATGAGCTTGAAGAAAGAACCAAATGTTAGCAAGAGTTGTTTTTATCAACGTGCGGCTAAAAGAAACCTGCAGCAGATTATTCCTTGTTTGTCACTAATGTCAGGCCGCACGTAAATATCAGCATCATCACTCTAACATGCTGCACTGTATCTTCTGATTTAATTAACATCCAGGTCTACAGGAGATGAGTGGTGGAAGCAGATGTTGCCCTTAACTTTGACCCACATTCACTCCAAGACAAACACACACAAGCACAACGAACCCAATGCCAACAAACAGTTCCATTCTGCCCTTCCTCGTCCTGACAATGGCTGGCGGGTGTGGGGTGTCAAATCTAATGAAACAGGCAGGGAACAACAGCTGAGTGTGTGTGGAAATGGGGTTGGAGGGGGGAGGAGGAGGGAGAGGGTTGAGTCAAGACACAAGTGTCCTTGTCAAAGCTGAGTCCAGGCCAGAGAGAGAGCAGCAGTGACCGCAACAACGAGCACCAAAATGGCTGCCAGTTAAAGCTCCAGAAAAAGAGACAGCTCTACTCTCTGAGCGTGAATCACTGCTGCCGCTCCTCTCTGGTTGACTGGTGTGAGCTCATGCGAGATCCCCCAGGCGGGCAGGAAGGCAGGCTTGACTCCAATAAGCCTGGGTGAGCTGGAATAGGCAGCAGAACTGAGCTGTGGGTCTCCGAAGCCTCCGGTTTGTTAGAGCAGGATTTGAAGGCTGAGCCAAGGGCCAAAACTGTACGGGAAGTGTGACACCAAATCTCATCGGATTCTGAACCGTTTACTTATTTCCCCATGTTTTCATCCCTCACCCCCTCTCTCTATTTGATTGGGTGGGAGGATTAGGACTGGATTACCCAAGGAGGGTATGCGTACCAGAGAGTGTGTTTGTTTGTATGTGTACCCACATGTGTGTAAAGGTCATGTCGTTTATCATATGACTTTGTGGGTGAGTATATAGCGGCGCAGCAAAGTGTGCAAGAGCACATGGAGGAGGGAGGTGGCGCACAGAAACCTCACAGAAACCTCCAGATGCCTGACCACAATAAGATTAAGGATTTGCCACATGCTGTTGTGGGTTCTGCATCATGGTGGAAATGTGTTTAAATTTGAAGCAGCTTCCTGAACCAACAGTATGCTATACCCGTGTGTCCCAACCTGACACAGGAGGTTGCAAGATAAATTTGAGATGATTAACAGAGGAGGAAAGCAGAAAAAGCGGAAAATATTTTTGCATCACAAAGTTATGCTGATTTCTTTCATATTTGTCTTGAAAATCACTGGAAAATTTTACTTCTTTATGAGGAATTCAGATAAACAAGGAAGAAACCACTCTTTGGTTGAACTGGTCTCAACTAGTAGACATATGAAACCAACAATGAGGGGTCGAAGGTAGATATTGTTTGTTTTTTAAGGGGTCACATGTCAAAAAGGTTGGAAACCACTGTTCTTTACCACAGGTAGGGCTCATTATTGTTGTTTTTTATCCCCAACTCACCCACAAAAAACATAATCGGTTTTGATTCAAAACAGAAAAATACTCTATAATACAAAAACATATAAATATATAATTGCAATGTATAACCTTTGTAGTTTAACTATTGCCTTTTTTATATACTGAAAGCCACTCTGATGGATAAATGGCTAATTTGTGCTTTCCCCCAGCGTTACAAAATTACCTACTTCTTTGTAAACTGCAGTGATCCGTGACCTCTTAAAGCAGGAAGCTATCAAACTTTTGGATGTCTGGGGACATTAAATCCTGCTAGAAATATGTTCAAACTGATCCGCTTTCAAAAAATCTGTATATTTTGCAGTGAAAATCTGTAACCCACCTCTGACATGCATGATGAACACGTATTTAAACACATGGGGAAATAGAGATTAAAGCCACTGAAGCACAAATGCCACGGTTCGTTCGAGGGAATAATTTAACAGGGGACAGGAGAACTCCCCGTCCCTGGTCCCTCTTGATGGCAGATGAGGATGCGCAGGTGACTGATGAGAAAGTGGGACAAATTCAGAAGTAACGACAACAGTCATTCCTGCCTGGATACCTCCTGGAGAGCCTCTATGTTGCACCCTGAGCTGCACACGTGTGTCCACACAGTGGTTTTATTCATGCACCGAGAAGAATAAAGTGCACACGACAAGGAATTTAAACGTGTGTATTGTTGCATGTGTGTGTGTGTGTGTTTACAGTCCAACCTGGTCCAGCCCGGTCTGGATTAGCCGCCGATCTCTGCAGGGTTGCAGAGTGGACAAGAAGGGGCAGAGGTTGAGAGAGGGGAGGGGCAGCAGTAATCTGCTAATCTCATTAATACCATGGCTGTGGGTGCCCTGTCAACAAGACGCAGGGAACAAAGGACGGGGTAAACAGCTGATGACCCTGGCTGCTGTCCACAGCACAATGCCTTCGCACACATAAACACACACAGGCGCGCACAGTCATGCACACACTACACACTCACATGCACTCACACTAAATCAGGATGTGTTCAGCTTTCTCCAGGAAACTCTCCTTAGATGAGATGAGATAGAAACACAAAGGAGTCCACTGGCAGGTTTGAGTGAGTAAAGATAAAAACTGGCAACTGTCCCCTCAGGCCGGATGACCCTCAAAAGGCTCCGCGAAAACACTGCCTGTTCGTCTTGCTTTACTGATTACACAGCGCACAGCAGGACCAGCAGGACCTGACATGGACTTCTCAGCTGCTCCCATCAGTCTGAGTCACTTTTCACTGCTGATACATGAGGCTTAGCCAGCGGATGGATGTCAGGATGTCTCCTTGTGTTGTCCAGGAAAATATAACTTAGGTGGATTATATTGTCTGTGCCACATTTTACTCTTCAGTCATAAATGAAAATGTCTTTTTAATCCACTTTAATGCTTAGAACATGACCGGTGAAATATCCTATATGGTGCTTTGTGAGTGCTGATGCCATCTTCTGTGACCCGTGCACACTGATTGATCACATTCAGATAGGTGGGTGAGGATGCTGGGATGCCTGGCTGTGCAGATCCAGAGAGGCAGCTGGGATGACTGGGACACATGGGGTGGGAGGTCAAATGGGACAGGTGGAACAAATGGTTTCTCCATTCAAGTAAACTCAGGCAGATTTTCCAGGAGAAAAAACAAAAACAAATGTGTCTCTGTTAGCCAATTAGCAGAGAACTTTTGGGGGCAAATGTTTTAATTCCTACTTTCTATCTGTGGATGGACGGGACAATGGCAACAAACACAGATGGAATGATTAAATAACTCAAGATAGGCCGTCATTGCCTCTGCAGCAAAAGCAGACAAAGTGGAGGAGAATCAGTATGAGACAAAATGCGTGTGTCTGTGTGCATGAGCGTACAAAAAGGCATGCGGTCAGCAAGCAGCTGGGTTCAAACCTCCTCTCACCGATCCAGCACCCGACTATAGTCCTGAGGACCACAGCCACCTTCACTCTTGAGTTCAGCAAATACTTGTGTGAAAAAGTGCGGGTCTGCGTTGATGCGCAGCATCTTGGAGCTGGTGGCGTCGATGATGGCGAGGCAACGGTCCCAGAAGGCCTCTTTACCTGCCTCAACCAGGAAGGGTTTGAGCGGATAGGAGATCTCGTTGCCCATGTAGGAGTAGGACAAGTAGAGACAGGTGAGGAGGATGGCCTGTAGCTCGTGCTCCGACGCCACCAGATCGCCGTCCACAACGTCTCGGCACAGCATGTAGACGAAGACCACGTTGGCCGGTGTAACGAAGGCCTGGTCCTGCCAGCCCTGCAGCAGCAGCGAGCGGTCCACAGCTCGCAGCCAGAGCACCGGGTCGGCTGGAGACAGATGCTTCAGGCGGTAGCAGCGACAACACAGGAACTCCCCCAAGCAGCGGAGGAGCTCGCTGGTGGAGGCCTGGACGATGACACGCTTGGGGGATGAGGTCACTGTCCCCTGGGGAACTTTTTTCACAGAGGAAAGCTGCTGGGACTTGCTGTAGCCGTATCCGTGCCCCTGGCCCATCCCCAGGCCATAGCCGAGCCCCAGACCCAGTCCTGCTGGGCCCTCATAGCTGGACAGGTTGGCACATGACAGTGACTTCTTCACATTCTCACGGTTGAGGTGCAGGACGGGGTCCTTTTGGTAGATGTTGATGTTGTTGTTGTTATTGAGTGGGTCACTGAGGGCCGCCAGACCACTGGAGCCTTTTTTAGAGTTGCCTTTCTTCTTGGTGGAGGCCACGAGTCGCTTCCATGTGAGTGCCGGGAGGAAGATGGACTGGCCCCTCTTCAGCCCGCGGTCTTTCTGGCTGTTGAGAGAGCGGCTGCTGAGGCTCGGGTAGTGGCTGAGTGAGCCCGGCCGGTTGTCATAGTACCCTGACTTGCGAGAGCCGGGTGACAGTGATAGTACAGTGCCCATGGTGAGTCAGTGCTCCAAGGATTATAAAGCCTTACTGGTGTTGTAGTGAGTGGAGGCGTTTGAAGCCGAGCTCCCTCTGCTCTTTTATTTCTTAATATCCAGAGGATGTGAACTCTCAACAGAGAAACAGCATGAAGAGATGAGCAGTGCAGACATGTCAAGGTGAGCTGAACGGTGGACACAATTTAAACGTCTCTGGCAGCAGAGACATTACCTGCAACATCAAAACACAAAGGAAGACAGAATTTAAACAAATGGACAGTTTAAATGGACAATAAAACGGTTAATGACATCTAACCACATTTCACTGTAAATGTGTTCAGATTATAAACTGTAATCCGCACCTTGTGGTTGACATT
The DNA here is from genome assembly GCF_963924715.1 of Thunnus thynnus. NCBI lineage: Eukaryota > Metazoa > Chordata > Actinopteri > Scombriformes > Scombridae > Thunnus > Thunnus thynnus. Next base: position 9,606,472 of record NC_089531.1, read on the forward strand.
AACCTCTTCACCACACTGCCCGTTCAAACCCACAAAACCTTTGTCTTTAATTCTAGTGAAGACCCCAACTTGTCCAAAGATACCAAATATGCCAGGCTGAATATTGTAGAAATGTGCATTAAATGAAACACAAGGCTCTAATGTTTGATGTCATTTGACGGAACGATGCAGCCTAAAAACATGAGGTCTTAAGGGTTGAATATTTCACTCATTGGAAACATCATGTAGCTTAATTGGAGAGCTGGAACATACTGATATAGAATATACTGTATATGCCATACTATCAAACACTGTGGAGAAAGATAAGATAAAATCTTCCGACCTTAAATGAGAAATATGAGAGGAAAATAGATATAAACAGGTTAATTATCAGCCTGATTATATTCTGTGAACCCTGTGAAGATTCCTGGATATTACCCTATTAAAAGAACCTCCTTCTATCTCTTACTTAATGAAGATGAACATGAGCCAAGACGCTGAATGTATTGAACGCTGTGTACAGAACAGGCTACTTTATGATGTTTACACATGAATTCCCTTCGTTAAAAACAGAGTATTTATATTTTAAACATCCTGTTAGTTTAAAATGATTACAACAGTGGCATCACTACAAATGTCAACATTTAATCTGCTTCGCTGTCCTCCTCATAGCTGCTCTGATGCTCACCTGTGTGTACGAGGTGTCAGGGTACGAGACGAATATTGTTTTTCTTTGTCGCAGTCAGCGATGGTGCGAAGAAGCGCAATAAAGGATGCACTGTTTATGCAGGAGATAACAGGCGATGACAGCGAGCAGGATGCAGAATTAGAGGCAGAAAGTCACTCTTGTAGAAGCTTTGACCTACTGTTCAAAGATGCAAAGTCTGGAACAACGCGTCGGTCCTCGCCAAGGAAGGGGTGCAGGTGTCATCCTCCGCTGCACCTCAAACCCAGGCGAGACTGATGTTTGACATTAGTGTGATTAATTGTCTTTTCATTTGTGTCTCCATGTTTGAAGGCGAAATGCAAAAGTTTCACAGTGTCTGAGTCCTTTCAATGCACTCCATCTCTTCACCGACACCGATCCGTGCGTAAAAGTCTCCTTTGGACTTCTTCTCCGGGTGCTGTCCGGTTCTCTGGTGCTGCTCAAAGTCCGCACACTGAGATTCAGACGCCTACTGACCGCTCATCGGTCCCGACAGTCCGACCTCTGAACGGGCTCTCAGACATTAGGCTGAGCAGCCAGTGAGCGCACAGAGCGGCTCAACGCACCGCCTCCCACCGACACAAACTCCTCCTAACGGGGGCTCAGCTGCTACAGAGCACACACATACACACACACACACACACACACACACACACACACACACACACACACACAACCTCAGTAAACTACAACCAACAGATCACACATAAACTACATTCATCATCATTATCTTCAAACACAGTTAATTACTATTTTATGCTATTAACATACAGCAGTAGCAGTAGGTACAGCTAGTAGTACAGCTATTAGTAGTCAGTAGTGGTAGTTGTATTTTTAGAGATGAGCCCATAATAAGATTAACTTATATGTATATAGAAACTAAGAAAAAAAAAAAGTAAAATAAAAATGTGATTATTTAAGGTAAATAAAATAAAATAATGTAAAAAAATAAAAATTAAGAAAAATAAATGAAAATATTATTAAATTAACTTTAGGAAAATAAAATAATATAATTCATCTAATTCAATTGAATCCAATGAAAAATGTATTAAATGTACTAAACTAAATTTAAAAAGTAAATAACAGCTTAATAATACAACAATATGACATAAAAAAAATAAAATAAAAAATGAAAAAATTAATATCAAATTAAATAAAATTACCACAATGTTCTAGAAAATTAAATTAAATTATGAATTAAATAACACTTTTGAGAAAACAATATTGGGTCCATGTAGTAGCTCTTCCAGATCTTTTCAGTCATGTCACATGAGCTTCATTAGTACAGATGGAGTTTTCCCACTTAATCATAGATACTATAAATACTATTAAATACCATTTTAAGGACTTCTCATGGGACTTTCCTTTTCTCGTCTGCTGATGAAGATCAAATGAAACGATCAAAAGCTGCAGATCACCTACTAAATAGACGTTATGGCGATGAGAGAAAAATGAGAGAAAACTAAATAAGACTGAATAATACTGAATAATTAACAAGATGAGTAAAGTAACAGTAACACAGCACAGCATTGCTATATTTAACAGCAGTAGTAGTAGTAGTGCAGTGGCAGCAGTACTACTTGTTTGTTTAAAGTTGTCCTTCATTAGTTCAAGTAAAATTTGTACATATCTGTTTACCAGCTCTGCACAAAGCAGCACTTCACTTGCTAAAGAATGAGGTTGTCCAATAAATACACTCTGCAACATAAACTGCAAATGGTGCAGAATTCATGCAGTCCAATAAAGGCGTAATGACTTGAACGTTATACAATAGTCCCTAAGAGGCCTGTAGATATAAATGTCAAACACAGGGAGGTAAAATTATAGCTCCATATTGATTTATAGAAACATTAACTGACAAATGTTGCATTAAATAATCTCCGTGCATTAAATAAGGCTTGCCATAGACCAGCCCCTAGTTATGCTGCTATAGGCGTAGACTGCCGGGGGGACTTCCCATGATGCACTGAGCTCCTCTCTCTTCCTCTTGCTCTCCATCCATTCATGTACCATTAATGCATGTTACTAACTTGGTATCTTCTCCAGAGTTTTGTGCTTTCTCATCTCGCAGGTGACCTTCGGCTGCGGACCGACGGATGTCCAGCGTGACGCCCACCGCTGCTGCTATTATTATTACTACCATTATTATTATTATTGTTCATATCTCTATTATTATTATTATTGTTGTTATTGCTATTGCTATTATTGTTGTTGTTGCTGTGCGTCTCTGTGTCTCTCTCCCCTCTCCCCCTCTCTCTTCTCTCTCAACCCAACTGGTCAAGGCAGATGTCCACCCACCTAGAACCTGGTCCTGCTTGAGGTTTCTTCCTGTAAAAGGGGAGATTTCCCTTGCCGCTGTCTCCAAGTGCTTGGGGGAATGTTGGGTCTCTTTAAATCAAAGAGTACAATCTAGACCTGCTCTATGTGAAGGGTGCCCTGAGATAAATGAAATTGACTTGACTTGAATTGAACTGACTCCACCTCGGCTCCATGAAACTCTGAACTGCCAGCAACGGCTCGTGTCCTCCTTAAAATCTTATATTTATTATTGTTGTGCTGTCACTGTGCCACTGTTAGTTTTTTTTATTTCATTTTAGAGAAAGCTTACATCGTGTTTGCTACTGCTGTAACCCTTCTGTGTCAGTCCTCGTTGTCGTAATAATCCTCATATGTCTTCTCCTCTCTGTCCTCGTGCTGGCTGAATATTTGCTCCCCTCGGGGCCAAATAAAGCTTGTTTAATTGAACGTGAAATATCATATAACAATGAGATGACAGGAAGTAGTTGTGACACACACCTGAGTGGGTTTACTGTCGGTTAGAGTGAATAAGCCTCCCTCACATGGTCAGGTCTGATTATGTAACTGTCTTCATGAGTCCATCCTGTATTGTAGGTCATGGAGCTGTCTGAACTGACGAGTATAAGAGGATCAGATACATTGTGCGTAAGGAAGGGCAATAAAATATCAATGAACTAATCATTGCTTCTACTACAGCATCTGTTTATAATACGTATTCTGAAAGGGATGAACCGAAACTAGAATTTCACTTGTTTGGACAATATTGTGTATTATATCCTGCAGAGTCTTTTCAGGGTCCTGGCCTTCTACAGTACTCAATAAGCATATGTGTTGTGAAACCAAAGCAATTATTTTTTTGCTCAATAATTCAAATTGAGAAAAATCAACCCCACTACAAGTGATGGTAGCAGTTCTGCAGCTTTTAATGTGTCATCTTCACCAAATGTTGATTTTTCCGAGTAGTTTAAGGACTTTTTGTACACGTTGTCTTGAGCATGGAAACAGCAGCTAACTAAACCATCTGAAGAGGAAAACTATGTGATATGTGGTGTGGTTAGACTGTTATGTCATCTGCTGTTTCCAGCGTCAACAATTATTAAAATGTTTTAGTAATTTGTGAACTCCTCATGGAGAAGGCTTCATGGCCCTCCTTGGCACTTTGACATCAAGGGATGGCTGAGGACTGTCTGGGAAATGAGGAGGAAATGTAAACTTGATTCCCTAGGAGTGAGGACTTGTAGGAAGCCAGAGAAAAAAAGACTAAACAAATGATAGTGGACAGATGAGATAAGAAGGGTAGTAGCAAGAAGCAGGCATAGACAGAATTTATAGGAAGAGAAGAAAAGACAAGAGAGAGATTCTTCTGAATTTTAAAAAGTCCCTTTTATTGTGAGTACTCAACCATAATCAACTCAGACACCAAAAAAGTGAATCAAACATTAAAACATACTGTCTGGCACTAGTGTATGAAGTATCCCAAGTGTTTAAAATAATTATTGTAGCCTAATCTGGACCACAAGCAGATAAACCAACATTGACTCTGGGTCAATTGACTCTCGACTGTTGATCTGTTTAAGCAAGTTAATCAGCACACAGAGAAGCCTTTTCTTCGCACTGTGCTTAGGTCCAAAAATAAACAACTTCAATAAAAATAGCCTTAGACCATGGTATAATCCCTCTAAAAGTGGCAACAGCCCTCCAAGCATGTAACACTGTGCAAATACATAGGAGTCTGCCTCTCTGTATATACAAAAGGTCAGTCCCCAGTGTGCGACTGTAGATACCCTCTTGAGGCTAAAGCTCCATGCAGAATCTTGGGTTTGTAATTAGCCTTTCTGAGAAGACACTGGACCAAAAAAAAAAAACCCTTAGACCACCATGACACCTTTAAACCTGTCATAGAGCATTAGTGTGACACTTTAATACAGGTATAATACAGATCTTTCTTCGAAACAGGTTTAAAGTAAACACTAGTAAACTCTAAAAGACTAAATGGGAATCTTAATCTTTTCCTAAGCTTAATACAACACAATCATAACAGTGAATAAGAAAACCATAACAAAACACCTCCCAAGAGTTTCTCTATCTGAAGCTTGTTGGTTGAAGGATAAGGCTGGATATTTTCTATATTTTTTCTTATTGTCAACAAATCTCATGTGCAGAGCCAAACTGACAACGAATCAATCAACGCACAAGTATTGTGTGTGTATCCAAAATCTGATATATTTAATTCCTCTGTCAAATACCCCTGTTGATGTCCAAAAAAGATTAAAGACAGGTCAGCAAGTCACAATGTTGTACTGGGTGACATGACATCCTTCATCCCTGAGGACAATGGTTATCGTCATTTGTTTAGAAACGCCTCCAAAGAGGAATAACAGCAATCACGTTTTCAGTCTCCAGAGAGTGGTTCCGTGTGAGGCTATCTTGTTGTGCTACATATCACGACCTCTTGACTTTATACTAAATTTATTTACAATGTGCAATGTAGTACAAAATCAAGAGGATGTGATATGTAGCACAACAAGCTACCGAAACTGTAAACAGAACTGCATTCCTGCACATGCTCAGCCGTGTCTGCCTTACACAGAATTACTCTCTGGAGACTGAAAACGTGATCACTTTTAGTCCTTGGAGCCATTTCTAAACAAACTAACGTGACCGCAATCTTCATAATGAGGGAAAATGTCACCCAGTGCAATGGTATGGCTAACTGACATGTTTTTAATATTTTTTTTGGATAACAACAGAGGCCTGAGGCACAGAGGAATAAGATATATCAGGCTTTGGATACACACACAATACTCATAAGTAAGTATGATGAGTTCATTGTTGGTTTGGCTCTGCACATGAGATTTGTTGACAGTAAGAAAAATATAGAAAATCACCAGCCATATCCTTTAAAACCACTCATGTGATTGCTCATAAATCAGTTTATAACCTTGCAGGATATGTCTAAAAGCTTGTTTGGCAGCATCTCAAATAAGCTGTCAAACTCGCAGCTGTTCACTGCATTTATCACTGAGTCATCCTCCAGATAAGTGAAACCTTAATTTCATTGCACACAAAGACAAAACTCCCCTACTGTGCACATGTCTTTAAGAGACATGAAATCACATGTAGAAACCCAAATAAAATACAGAATGACTCATTCACTCCTGAGATGCAGACAAAACAATCAGAAGCAGTCCTCTTCTGGCATAAACCCATCTTTGTTTTTTCTCTCCTCTGGTTTTATGTCACTGTGAACTGGATCATAGTTGAGCTCTATAGGGGAGGTCTCCTCGTTCAATACACACCACACTACGCTCTTTTCTCTCTCTATCCTCATTTTCTCTGCTGTTCTTTCCCTCTCGCTCCCTCCAACAGCTGCAGGACTCTCAGCATCTCCTGCACAGCTGACCCGGATACACTGACAGCCATGAAAAGAGCTGTTGTTGTCCACTGATGAAGAACACACACGTTTCACCACTTTACAGCACTAACAGACACGAGGACAGACTTGCGATGGCTGTTGCTGGTGTCAGACTTCCCATCCTAATCCCCCTTTTTGACATTTTATGTTTCAAATCCTGAGATTAAATGTGGATGAATGGCACGAAACTATGTCCAACCATTTGTTATTCTGAGTAAACTGCTATTAAAGCTTTTCATAATTGTTATCTTTCAAAAAAAGTTGCCCTAGATATTCTTAAATTGTGGTTTATCCATGAAGCTTCACTGGTTTGTACTTCTTTTACATTCCTAATTTTGGCTTAGAAATCTTTTTTAATATCATTTGCTGCTGTCTGACCCAGTTAGATTATGTAATTGTGTAATTGATTTGCACTGTCATATCCCACATTTTGCAGCAAGAGAAAAAGACTGCTGCATCCGATAAAACAAAGTGTTTCCTGCTTTTTTTTTTCCTTTTTTCTTCCTCTTCTTCTTCTTTTTTTTTTTTTTGCACCAGGGCGTCTGTTACAAATGAGGCCCAGCAGCTGTATTTTTCTCGTCTCATCTCAGTCACTTTCATCCAGATCCAAATGCACAGTGGATCCGTCTCGCCTTTCTGTCACACACCCACTGATTTCATTTTGTTTAATGTAGCAGCATGAATGCACTGAAATGAAACCAAAATTAGTTTTTTTGTACCAACAGGGGCTACCGTTACCTCTGCTGTCTTATTTCATGTTTTTGGTGTAATTATGGCTTTCTGGCTTGTTTTACTTATACAGAAGCTGATGTAATACAGCTTAAAGTGTTATTTATCTGTTCTGTTTTCCCTAAATTGAATACTCTGTCACTTGATAGCTTGCCTGAGTGCTGTTGTCTCTTTTCATTTTGACTTTCAGGTGATTTGGGTTCAGTCAGTCACCTGGAAAATTATCCCATTCACAGCTCTTGGAAAGAAGGAAACAAAGGAAGCCACAATCAAAACAAAATGACGAACAGCGTGAAAAAGAAAGAAAAGCATCAAAATGAGAACAAGAGAAAAAGCAGAAGTGATGGAGACATCAGACATGAAAGGAAACCAGGGCAGTGACTTCACAGAAAGGAGTGGGTGAAGAGGCATAAAAAGAGGACACAGACAGAAGGGAACAGGGTGAGATGCAGAGAGGAGAGAAATGATGAGGAAAAGGAGAACAAAAGGGGGAAGAGAGAATAATGGGTGCTGCAGAACGAGGGCACAGACGGGCAGAGAGGGACAATAAGCTCGGCTGTGGTGGCTGTTGGAGTCAGACAGGTTCACCTGATGACACATCTGGCCGTCTGACTCACCAGACTCACTAATCTCCCTCTTAAAGACCTGCACAGAGCAGCAGACAGCACAGACAAAAGACATGACACGCTTATTATGTTATGTTATTAAACATCCTCTGCATTTCACCCATCCTATAGGAGCAGCAGGCAGCCACGGTGCAGCACCAAGGGACTAACTCCAGTTCTTTTTGCCAGTGCCAGTAGTCAAGGGCACTGATTCGAGTACTAATCCTAATGTACATGTCTTTGATGGTGGGAGGAAGCATGCAAACCTGGGTCAGCCAGGATTTGAACCCTGTGCCTTTTTACTGTGAGGCAACACTGCCAGCCACCGAGCCACCGTGCTGCCCTACTATTGTCCACTGCTGACATGTTGGAGGTCACAGCCTGTGTTTTTGTTTTTTTTGTGTCTGAAAGTATCTCCTGCAAACATACCACTCAATCTAAAAGAGTGATTGTTGATTGTGCATGATTGTTGGATGAAACAGACATTTGCAGCTGTAATTTTTTTCAACATGGAAACAATCAAATCTAAATTACATGTATTAAAAAGACTTGTGGCATTTCTCTCTGATCACAGTTTTGTTCGTGAGTTCAGATGCAGGAATGTTCATTAAATAAGGAGTCATTTGAAAATGTGTTTTCATCACAATTAAACTTGATGGAATATGCATTCTTTTACAAGTAGGCTACAACCTTAACTGTACAAGCTTATAAACCTAAGATTATAACTTGAATCAAGCACACATTTATGAATGATATAGGATTGTATACATGACTGGCTGAATGAATTAAAGGGTTTCAGAAACTGGGCCAATGTTCTGCATACATGTCGTAATACTGCACTCTAGTGGACAATTTAAGTCAATTTCAGAAATATATTGTCTGACCCAGATCCAGAGTTTGGGCTAAGGAAGTTAGTTTTATTGGAGTTATTCAGCACTAAAAGTCCAAATTACAAATTAATTTGTTAAACTGTGATGAAGCTCTATTGACTAACAGGTAATGACAGGCACTTTAAACTGTGGTGACCATTGTCAAAATGCATAAACGTATGGTTTTGTACAGCTCTGAGCAAACATCTAGTTCATGTTAATAATGTTTCATGCTTTTAGCCAATAAGCATTGATTCTCTACCACAATGTCTATTTTGATGCATCATTTTTAGAATAGGTAACCATATCCAGAAAAAATGCACAAGTGTTAATTATCCAAAAATTCAAGTAAGTCTGGTCATCACTGCAGTTATCACCATTTGAACTGAAAGCACTTAAATTTTACAGGACATATGTTTTTTCTTCATATTTTATTGAGAACATGTCACACAGAACATGAATGACATCATTTAACAATCAAACCAGACATAATTTCATCATCACTATATGTTTCCTATATATATATATATATATATATATATATATATATATATATATATACCCAGACACAGGACCCCAGGTGCAGGCTGTGCAAAGATGCTCCTGAGACAGTTCAGCACATAATAGCAGGGTGTAAGATGAAGGCAGGAACAGCGTACATGGAACACCATAACCAAGTGGCTGGCATAGTGTACAGGAACATCTGCACTGAGTATGGGTTGGAGAACCCAAGGTCACAATGGAAGACACCTCCTAAGGTGGTTGAGAATGACCAAGCCAAGATCCTGTGGGACTTCCAGATCCAGACTGACAAGCTGGTGATGGCTAAGCAACTGGACATCGTGTTGATCGACAAACAACAGGAGGAGCTAGAAAGGATGTGGGGAGTGAAGGCAACAATGGTGCCAGTAGTAATTGGAGCACTGGGGGCTGTGACTCACAAACTGGGAGAGTGGCTCCAGCAGATCCCGGGTACAACATCTGAAGTCTCTGTCCAGAAGAGCGCAGTCCTAGGAACAGCTAAGATACTGCACAGAACCCTCAAACTCCCAGGCCTCTGGTAGAGGACCTGAGCTTGAGGAAGACACACCACCACCTCCCCATGGGAGTGTCCAAAATCTCCCATAGGTGTTCAAGTGGGTTGAGATCTGGTGACTGCGAAAGCCATAGCATAAGATTCACATCATTTTCATACCCATCAAACCATCCAGTGACACAGTCACAGGGCTGTGAATTGGGGCATTGTCTTCCTGGAAGAGACCATGTACTCCCATCAGGATATTGATTTGCAGTGACCTTTCCCTCTAAGGAGACAATAAATAAAAAGTTTTTTTTTAATTTTTAAAAGCGCATTTATTTACAGCACACATGTTAAATTTGGTCGCTTACTGCATAACGAGGTTTGTTTTCCTAAAATAATTTGGCAACCACTTACATTTTATCCTTGTCTAAAACAAATCAGTAAATTGTTGGGCTCATTATTTATTACATTTGATGACGTTTGGATGAATTTTGTTGCATTTTGATGGGAAAAAGGCGTTTAGTAAAACCGTTAAAAACCGTTAAAATGGACCGTTAAATCATGCGTTAAACTAGAAGGGAATGGGCGTGCCCTGTGACGTATTTCAAGCTAACGTGCGGCCTTAACTGTTAAACAAACAAACAAAGCAACACACAGGTGTGAAAATAATTAGCCTACTTATTATTCAAAATAACCCCAGATTAAAACGACTGAAGAGTTTCAAGATTTAGCTGTATGTTCCTAGTATCCGCCTGTTCCCAGCAGGAGGAAGAGCCACCAGGTAAGATAATAACCTCAGCTACTTCATGTTTGCTAGCGTCATTAGCTTTTGTTTAGGTAAACTATTTTTAGTGCTGGCTCCTCAAATCAATGCAGTTTCATTTTCACTTTATATCAGTTATGACTCCTAAAAAGCCTTTTGAAAAGTACTGCAGAGTGCAGGCACAGTGGCAAGTGTGTATTCATTAGTACTTTTGAACCTTTCAAATGTGCTTTATGCAAAATTCACCTTTACAAACTCAGTTTCCTATCATTCACTATTTAATTCATGGCATTGTGATGTAGTTGGGATGCTGGGGATGTTAACAGTAGTGCAGCACCTCTGAACCTCTTATACTAGTTACTGTACCTCTGCGCTGTAGGTCTTTTGCTTATATACCTGTACTGGCACTGTACACAAGTTCACATCAAATTAATGTACACCTATATAACCAAAACTGCATTTAAATGTGTTGATATCTTCCAAATATTAATAGGAACATTCTGTTGGGGTGTTGTTCATAATAAAATATCTCAAACAGGGCTGTGGCTACAATCGAGGAAACTGAGGTCATGTCCTCCTATTTTTCCATTTCCATTTTTTATTTTACTTTGGGGATTTCAGTCAACACTTGGTAGATATTTTCTAGACACAATATATTTATTTATTTTTTTACTACTTTTAGGCTAATAAATAAATAGAGGATGTATTTTCTAGGGCTGCAACTATTATTTTCATTAATCTGTCTATTATTTTCTTGATTAATCGACTGGTTGTTTGGTCTATAGAATGTGAGAAAATTGTGAAAAATGTTGATCAGTGTTTCCCAAAACACAAGACACAACCCCAACATGTCTTGTTTGTCCTGACCTACAGTCCACAACCCAAAGACATTCAGTTCACTGTCAAAAAGGACTAAAGAAACCAGAAAATATTCACATCTGAGATGCTGGAATCAGAGAATTGGGACTTTTTTTTCTTGAAAAATGTCTCAAAAGGATCAACCAATTATTAAGATAGTTGGCGATTAATTTAATAGTTGGCAACGAATCGATTAATCGACTAGTCGTTGTAGCTCTAGTATTTTCCCCAGCACAGTTGTATTTCTGTGGAGAGAGATCTGGACCTCCATGTTTGGAAATAAGTAACAGACAATATAAATTAACACTTAAATGAATAAACTATGTAAAATGGGTTTCATACCAGGGAAATTCAGTGGTAGCAGCTCAGATTCAGAAAGACTTGATAAAGCTGAAGCACTATGAAATGTTGTGCTTGGTTTTGCCTCTATGCTCACTTTGTATGTTGCATCTGAATTGACAGAACTTCCCAGTAGAGGGCACTAGATACATGTGGTCATGTTGTCTTCTACTGGCTGCTTGCATTTGTTGCTCTTTACATTGATTAGTGTTAAAGGACTGGTTCACAATTTCTGTCTTCAAGTCTCTCTTAAAACAATAGTCAGGTGCCCAAATGAACACTGAAACATGTTTTTCTTGCCGTAATTATTCCTCCTGTTCATACTGACCATTAGAGGATCCCTTCATAATGCACTGACAATGTAAGTGATGGGTGCCAAAATCCACAGTCCTCCTTCTGTGAAAAAATGTATTTAAAAGTTTATCTGAAGCTAATATGAAGCTTCAGCCGTCCAAATGAGTCAAATCAAGTAGATATCTTTCAACGTTACAGTCTTTTTAGTGCCAGAGTCCCTCTTATTGTTCCTATACTTCCGCAGCTCAACAGGAAAACAGTGTCCGAGGGAACACAAAGAGGGAATTTGATGCTAAAAAGACTTTAAATATGGCAGATATCCACTTGATATGACTGACTCAGACTGCTGAAGCCTCACATAAGCTTCAGATCAACTTTTGACTGTTGATTTGGACACCTCACTGTTGACAGACATGAAAACTTTTGAACCTATCTTTTAAAGCCTCCGGTGCCAGTTTAGCCTGGAACTAACCTAACCTGTACTGGCAAGACACTGAATGCTTTTTATAGAAGCACTGGGCTTGGCAGCAGTAGTAAGGCTCAGTAATCCATTATCCCAAATTAATTGTTGGCCTATTTTGCCAGCTTCTCTGCTTTTATCAACCCTGCATATTACTGTTGCTATCAGAAATGCTCCCCGGCAAAGTTCATGTACATACATTACCACAAATCCTGGCAGATGATTGACTGATGTGACTATTATGTTAATGCAGTGGAACTAAACTAGGATCCAGGAAGCTTGAGGGGCCTTTGGGTGAACTCATGAGGACCCCCCACCAACAAGACAAATAGTTTATTCTTATAATGATTAACAAGAATTTTTTAGAAACACATTTGAGTCATGTTTGGCTGCATTATTATCTCTTAGAGTGAACTGTTTTATAATTTCACATTAAATAATCAATTTTATCAGATAGTCCTTAATAGAACCCAAACAATTAGTCAGTTAATAGATTAGTAGAAGGAGATGACAAGAAATAATCAGCAACTAATCTCACTTAAAACCACAATGTTATGTTTTTGGGTTAAAGAAATGAGATATAACATGATAATTAGTGAACTTAAGAGGTGCTGGTCGATGCATTTTTACCTTTTGGACAGAGCCAGGCTAGCTGTTTCCATTTGTTTGCAGTCTTTGTGCTAAGCTAAGCTAACCGGCTGCTGGACTTAATTTACCATACAAACATGAAAGTGGTATCAATTTTCTCATCAAACTCAGCAAGAAAGCAAAACAACGTATTTCCCAAAAAAGTGTAACTACTCCTTTTAAGTCATCTATTGAGCACAAATGTCAAACATCCATTGTTCCAGCTTCTCAGAAGTGAGGATTGTTTGCTTTTCTTTATTTTGAATAATTGTAAACTGAGTATTTTTGGGTAAGGTGCAGTTGTTACCTTGGGCTCTGTGAAACTGTGATGGACATTTTATTGACCAATTTCTTTTTTCTTTTTATTTATTGATTGATTGACAGGATTATCATTTATGGAAATCATTGTTTATTGTTTTTAGGATGATCTGTGATATGAAAAATACTAGAGCTGCAAAGATTGATTGATTGATCGATTAGTCAAATCATTGTTCTTAATTTTTTAAGAAAAAAAAAGTGAAAATTCTCTGATTCCAGTCTCTGAAATGAATTTTTTATGGTTTCTTTAGTAAATTGAACATCTCTGGGTTGGTCAGGACAAAACAAGACATTTGAGGACATCACATTGGGCTTTTGGAAACAGTAATTAACAATTTTCACCATTTTCTGACATTTTATACACCCAACAATTAATTGATAATGAAAATAATTGCTAGTTGCAGCCCTAAAAAGTACACTGTACTATATAAAAGGAGATCAAATGGGGGTCCATGGTCTAACATGCAGCTATAGAAGAGGCTCAGTTTTAGCTTGGCTTTCATTGTAGCTAAAGTTTCTCCAGTCTCTACCTCATGTCTTCCTGTATGTTTGTCAGTTTGTCGGCCAACCTGTCTGTCGTTGACCATCATGCCTGGTGGGGACTCGGGGGGGTCAAACCTGTTAACCTTTCCACTGAAGAACACATCATCAGGGGGGGTCGATGTGCTGTTCGCTACACCTTTAGGCACACAAACAGACACCCTGATCCCACAGGCAGAACGTAGCTTTCATCACCGAGCAAACATTTGATCCGACAGGGGATCAGCGCACTAACCCTCATCCCCCATTAGCTCGACGTGTTTCACTCCATTGCTTGTTTTTTACCGTTTACAGATTGAACAGATGCAATAGAGCTGATGGCAACACGTATAAACAGCTATAACCCATCACCGAGCAGCTTCAAAAGAAACATTCACGGTGGCGACTTCATTGTAGAAAAAGAGTAAGACATTAGCTGTGTATTTAGGGTGTGATGGGATTTATAGGACCAGAAAATTAAGCCTTTCAGCCCCTGTTTTGGGATTTCAGGACAACTTGTTTGTTGTTGGAGCGCAGCCTGTGGTGTTAACCCATGACCCTGCTGCCCCTTGACCCTGAGGGGGACAGCTCCATCCACGCGTCAGGGAGAAGGGCTGTCACAACGGAAACATCCAGCACACAGGGAGGACTGCTGGGGAGGGGCCGATGGCGAGGCAGGGACAATTAGAGCGGTGTGGCTAACGCAAGATCAAAAACACCGCGCGAGTTAAGAATGTCAGGCTACCGGATACATAATCTGTCTGCAGGAAAAGTGTGAATAGATGCCACAGGCGGAAGAGGAGAGTGCGGATTAAGAGCTTGGCTTCTTGGACCAACTGATTTGTGCAGTGAGCAAGTTAAATGACAGATTAAACTTGCAGTGTTATTAGTAGTGAAGATACTCAAACATCAGTGGGTCAGTGGCTGGATACAAAAACCTTTCAATGTTTACAACTGCAGAAAAGCAATCCTTCATTTTTACACTAAAATCTTGAATCAACTTAGAGCTGAGAAACAACATAATAAGCATCAGTTTTACGTAGCATCAGTGAATACACAAAATGTCTGGAGATAAAAACATGCACAGTATATATATAAAATTTCTCATTTGAAGTTATGATACAGCCATAAAAATAATGTATCAGATGTAATATTTTAGGTCTGCAACATTATTTTCATGATTTATCTATCAATTATTTTGGCAATTAGTTGATAATAACTTGATAATGTCAGAAAATACAGACATGCTCATTACACTCTGCTAGAGCCCAAAGTGACTTCTTCATGTTGCTTGTTTTTGCCAACCAGTGGTCCAATATCTAAGACAAGAGATGCTTATTTTAACTTTTATAGCACCGGAGTCCTGCCCTTTTCAACTGTTTTGAGGAAACATTGCAGGTTCAGTGTTTATTTTGAGCACATGCCTACAGACTCCATATCACTTCACCTCACTTTAACAGCAACGTGACCATTGTTTTCAGCACAGCATGAAAAAAACACTCAGCATCAGTGGCACAACCTATATGGGACATTGTCTTACAGTTTGGAAAGAATGTTTAATCCAAAGCTCAACCTACTTCAGGGGAAACTTAAGGGGAACATTGTGGTTTGAGTGGTCAAGGTTCCTGCATCTATTTTGCTGTTTATTTTATCTGGAACTTGTCATCCATCAGATTTTGAGGGCTCAGAGAATTTATCACTGTTTTTTGCTGATAGCTGCCTTCCATTGTGGTCATAAGTTCCATATTTGTCATCTTATTTTTTCAGGTGACATGTTTTGCCATCCACCTTGCTGATGTGCCCAAACGTTTGCACCCATGGGCTGAATAACTGCTGAGGGCGGTTTTTATTCATGTCTGCGAGACCTTCAGGCTGTCAGAGGAGAATGTAGAGGTGGGTGACCGCAAACATCCGTGTGCCAAAGCGGTGCCACACATGCATCAAACAGGGTCACATTATCTTCAAAGCCTGTCGCCTCCAACATGTGATACGACTCAGACCTAAAAAAAAAAAAAAAAAAAAACGGCAGACATCTTGCATTCCTCAGCCCATTCCACAAAGTACAATAACTTCCTAGAATTCTTAGACCCTCGACGGCGGAGCCAGGGCACATCCTGTTGTCCTCGCAGCACTTCCTGCTCATGCAGCTCAATCAGTCTTCCTCGTTGCCATGGCCACTGGAAAACACTGTGCTCATGCTTAATAGGCACACTAACAGGTAAACGCTTGGATGATCGTAGAGCGATGAGTGAGAGATCTGGCTGGAGTCTCACAGTGAAATGCTGGCATCAGTTGGCTGTGTTTGTGCACTTTCAAAACCTCCATCTAAAGTCTAAGTAAGGTGCATATTGGCATGATAACAAAGCTTCAGAGCACTAATAGTGGTTCTGGTTGGTTTTCAGCCTCTTGGCATCCAGTTTTTGTTTTCTTTTAGGCTGGAAAATCATCTTATTCTACAATGTCTGACAATATCATGTATATATTCTGTATCAGCCTTCATTTAGGATATGTGATGTTTACACTGAGTGAAATATTCAAACCCAAAACTTCATGTTTTTATAGCTGCACAGTTCCATCAAATGGAAATATTCTGGATGTTGTGTGCATCATTTTATACACATTTCCCCAAAATCCAACCGGACATATTTAGTATTTTAGGGAAGTATTTTAGGGAAGTAGAATTTTAAATTAAGTTTTACAGTGTTTCCCTGAACAGCATGAGTTTATAATGACTTCCTACCAGCAGGTGAACAGGGTTTAAGATGGTAAACTGGAAATTCAGGCAGCCTGAAGCAGGAAGTCACAGTGTGGTACATATAAATACATGAAAGTCAGGTCTCACAACTTCATTTTAATGCACTGAAGCCACAATTCCATTTGAATTCACATTTATTCAAAAAATGCGATAATGCATATTTTGCCAGGATCCATCATTTGACACCTGTAGCAAACATCGGACACGTCATACAGACAGAAGAAGTAGTCTGTCATGGTACAGGAGCTGGGATGTGGCGATTCAGGCAGCAAATGTCATAAAACTGCTGCTTCTCTTGAGAGTTGACATATTTTGACCTGTTGGCATTTGTCGACCTGCAGTGACAAAAAGGCTGCAGATGTGCAGCGTCACATATAAAACAATGGGTGCAGGTGTTCCGATGTGCGTCATATCAAAATCCTGTTTGAGAAAGGATCTGTGCAGCCTGATTTTCAAAATTTAATGTATAATTTTCAGTAGTCTTGAGCACGTAAATGTGTATAGTGTGACTGTGCATACTGTATACTTCTATATATGTGTTGACTCACGTTCTGTAGTTTTATTTGTGCACTGGCTCTGTATATCCCTTCTGCAGAGTCTTTGGTTATGAAACGAACAGTGCAGGCTAGAGTGTGCATCGACCGAGAAAGTCCTTGTTTGGATGCTGAACTGAAAGCAGTGAACTCGGGAGAGGAAAAATAAAATACTATGGCTCGCTCATTTTCATTAAATCTTGTTTTTTGACCTTGTATATTTGCTTTTTGGATGAGTGCTAAATTAAGTTTGGTTTGTTTCATAACCACATACTTGCTGCCAGCTCGGTGTTCATTTGTCAGCTTCCAGCACGGCAGTCCTGGCCAAACTTTCATGCTGCTTTGTCAGAGAGTGAAAGACGGAAAGCAAGCAGGCTCTCCTGGGTATATACTAACCCTGGAGGGATGCATTCAATTCTGCTTCCTGCACCGCTGCGTCTTTCCAAGAGTCCACAAGCTAGAGGAAGTCAGACTGGCAGCAGGCCCGTTTTAAAGAGATGTTAAAGAGGTCCAATGATTTGGACGTTTTTTCACAATGGAGAATAAGTGTTTTTTAAAGTCTGATTTAACTTATTTGGCTTATTTTTAACTGTCACACCACGTGAACCCCACCTGCAACCTACCTGTAACTCAGCGCCAGCTTTGTAAGCAGAGGAGTGATGTTACAAACCCTCATACCCTGATGGGATAAGGATGAGCAGACACTTGGAATGGACAGAGATGGCAGACAGAGAGGTGGCAGCCCATGACATCATGCGTCAGGAAGGTGATACCGCCTCGCCTCTGTTAGGGAGTCGACCTGTTTGCCAGCAGACTGCACACCCCACCTCCATCTGCTGCTGGTAAACATGGTGGCTGACACCGCCTCTCTGTGTATTAGTGCAGGAATGTTCAGACTCTGTTTAGGTTTGTTTTTATCATCCAGACAGCTGGGATAGGATCTGGCTGGAATGAGCTCAAACTTTCCCTTTTACAGTGCGTTGGAATATTTTCCTCCCCTATGTTTTCCTAAATCATCCAGTTAATTGTTATATTGTGTCACGATGCTGCTGACAGTTGAGTCAAAGAGATTTTGACATCCGGTGGCCAAAGCAGTAACGTGAAGGTAATGAGGGTATTCGTGACTGTACACTTTTCCTCACGATTCATCCCGTATCATGTCATGCTGAGGAGTTTTCACGCCTTTTGGATTAGGCGTATCAGATGGCATACCGGATGCATGCGTCTCGACAAGGATGCAGTTACCTTGAGGATATTCTTGAGATCAGGTTGTTTTCATGAGATACCCCTACACAACCGATCCCAAACATACACAAACAACATTTTAATGCAGCAACAGGAATGTACGGATGTTATGTATTTTCTTTATGGGACATATTTAGGGTCTTGGGTTAAAAAAAAAAAACTTAAACGGTACCCTGTCTTTCCTCCTCTTTACCTACGTCATCATGATGTATCAGTATCATATAAAGTTATGGAGGTAGACAATCATTGGAGGTGATCTCTTATCTTAGATGGTGCTGAAATCTCTTTGGCACTCCCAATCATATTGACTATGACGGTCTCTCAGACTGTGTCCAGGGCAGGTATGTATGAAGCCGCTCATCATTTTAGGTATGATGTAATTTTGCTCTTATTTTTAGAATGAAGAATAAAAGTCCACGCTTAAACATTTGTGAGAGTTAAAACAGGTCAAACTTTGGATTTCTTTACTCGTTGAGGCGGTAAGCATGAGACTGTGGTAAGAGTGGTACTCTAAAGAATCTGGAGGATGCTGTCCTTCTTGTTTATTTACATAAGCTGTAATTGTTAGCATATCTGGCTAACTAGCTTACTGCCTACAGTTGTAACCGAGTGTTACTTCCAAGAGTGAGGAGTATTTAAAGGGGCAATAATGTGCTTTTTGTGATTTTATGTCGTTTATACACTGTTACAATGTCAGATGTCTATGTTAAACATGGTCAAAGTTCCAAAGCTTGAGGTGAATATATGTAAAATGTTCCCTTGAAGTCAAAAGCCAGGTCTTCAGCCTGCTCTGACTGTTTCGTTTGCAAAGTTACTTCTACTTCCTCATCGAACTGACATCTGGTTGTTTGCGCACATCCACAAACAGCCGTCCGTTACGTAGTTTTTGTTGCTAAGGTTGTTCCACGAGTTGTTCACATTGTCCGCTCATATATTTCAAATCAGATTCGGACTTGAACCTGCACGGATGCATTTGAGAACATTTTAAGTAAAGAACAAGAAAAGGACGTGACATCTGACTACTATTGTTTGGTTACGTAGCCTCTGGAGCCAGCAGAAGTCAGCTGTGATGCAGCTTCCAGAAGCTAACCAATCAGAACAGAGCGTGCTCATCAGGAGCAGGGCCTTAAAGTGACCGGAGCTAAAAGAGTTTCAGAAGGAGGCTTAATTGACGGGCTGCATAATGTGCCAGTTTAAGATAAATAAGGATTTTTTTTAAAACCGTAAATCATACAAAGATATTCCAGTGATATAAGAATATAAATGTAGACCTGGAAACGTGCATGATAGGTCCCCTGTAATAAAGTAACTATATAACTTTGTGGGGTTACAGGCTACGTTTAAAAAAATCCCTGTTCACAACTGGTTTGCTATTGGCTGATCAGATGCTTGAGGGAGGGCATTTTGGGCAGACATAACTGTAGTCCTTATTTTTTAAGACTTAGAAGTCACTGCAGCACTTACTGTAAGGATCAGATGCTAAAAGTTACTTTAATCTTCATTTCTTCATTCCTACTTTTTACTAAAAAAAATTTTTTCCTATAAGTTAAAGTTAAGGCTCATTTTCAGGACCGTTTCTTAGAAGCATTATGCATACCAGCCACAATGGAAGACATTTCTGGCATGCAACCATTGTAGTCAGAAGTATAATTGCCTTCAGTTTCAGCAATTAGACATGACTCAAACAGCTGTAAAATTAGATGGTATTATGTCAGAAGAACACACAGATCTGAACACCAGGTTCCAGTCTGCGAATCTTAACATTTGACATGTTGAAACACGTGAAATCTATGAATGTTTTCAATTCTGCCGTCATTCTTTAAATGTGCTCCACTCTGAACTGAGCGACACAGTTTATTGGCTTCTAACATGATCAACGAAATCCTCTTTAAGCCTCGTCCCCTCAGCTCTGCACGCTCATCAAACTTCACTCAAATATGTTATGATCTTCTAACTGCTTTCCCCAACAGGGCAGCATGTATGGAATGCTGCTTAATGTCAGCTCGCTGTCAGTCCGACTTAACGCGAGCCGCCCTGTAACACTGCGAATATGTTAAACCCCGTGATGTCATGGCGTGAGAGCCGGGAAAGAGAAACTGCCGGCACGCGATGTTATTAATAGTGTGATGTGCTTGTGCGCGTGTGAAGTGTGTGTGTATGTGTATGTGTGGGTGTGTGTGTCTGCAGGGAAAACCTGAGGAACAGACATTGCGTGGGACAGATTGGTCTAATCAGAACCCCCAAAGGTATTTTATCAGAAGTACAGATGTGAAGATTAAGAAGCATATGTAGGAACTCTTAATGAAATCTTCACTTGTTAAACTCAGTGTGCTGTAAGTGGACATCCCTGACTGTATGGTCTATATACTATACTCTATAAAACACGCAAACAATAATATTTTTTTAATGAGTTAAATTTGACCAAAATAAAACACCAGTGTTAAAAGAGACATATTATGCTTTGTCATTTATACACTGTTGATGTCCGAGGTCCATGTTAAACATGGTTGAAGGTCCAAAACTGGAGGTGAACGTATGTAAAAATGCTCCCTGTAAGACAAAAGCCCAGGTTTCAGCCTGCTCTGGATGCTTTGTTTGTTTTTTTACTTTCCCGGAGAGTAAAACATCATGTTAAGTAAGAAGTTTTTTAACTGTAAGTCATGCAACGGTATTCCAGTAGAGCCCAAGAATAAAAATATGGACCTGGAAATGTACCTAATATGTCCCCTTAAAGGTTGTTACTGTTCTGATTACCAAAGGATCTTGGGCAAACCTTCCCAGCTGTTCTTGAGCCCTTTACCAGGACGCTAATATAACCTCAGTGAAGTACTTTTCTCATTAAGTCTTACAGACTCTGAGCTTGAAATTACACTTGAGTCTCAATCAATATTCACATGACTACACATATTATCAGTGTTTTGAATTGGAAAGTGTGCATAGTCTCTTGGCCAACATCAAGATTACGTGTTGACACAGAGTACCAGATGAGATTGTTTCTGATAACAGCTGCTTGTCAGGTGATAACTTTGATGAAGATGGCTCTGCCACTTATTGTGAGCTTTGTTCAAATTGATTTTACATTAACTATATGTGCGTTGTGTCCCAAATGTCAAACATGCTCGTAAACATCCCTCAGATCAAAGAGAACAGGGATGCACATGGTTCCAAATTCTAATCAAGGTCTGAAAGGTTTATCAGTGAGCAGCAGGACAGTGAACTCATCACCCAGGACATGTTGGCATTTTAAGTCAGTTTCATAAATTTTTACTATTTTTACTAATATTTTTCTATTATGTAGTGTATAATTAAATAGGGCTATGAAAAGGTAAAGGTAATCTGCCATCAGAAATTAGATTAGACATTTAATTCTCTGTAATTAACTAAATTCTCAACACTAATCAAAAAACACATTTCAATTTAACAGATTTATTTAGATGCGTTTTGGGTTTGAGGCATTTTATTGAATTTGAGTCATTTAAAATCATTTATCAGTTATATTTAGGCTCAGTTTTCATTCATTTTTAAATAACCAAAGTCAAAATATCGACACTCAGAGATCTAAAACATTAATTGTGGCAGACAGATTACACATTTGTTATTCCAGTAAATGGCTACTTGCGTGTTTAGCACATTGGTCTTTGCCATAATAGAAAATGAAAGATTTATTTCACTTAAATGCAGCCAGCTATCAGAGCCCATCCCTAATTACTTATATAACCCAGTAATTTGAAGGAGGATCCAAAGTCATTAAAAGGCTTCTTCTCACATGTCCTCATAACTTGTTATTGTGTTTTAGTTTCATACTTGCTTGTTTCTCCACTGAACATATACTTCTGTTTCTGTCAACAGTGTCCGACATGAGTTTATAAAATCACTTTTTACTCTCATAGAAGTTTTCATGAATGTTTACTGTAAAGCAAACTGACACACATAAGGGTGCCAGCTGTGGCATGCAATACATGCATTATTGCAGTGAATAATAATAATAATGTAATAATGCAGCAAGTCAGTGCACCTTTAACCTAAAGATGAGTGACAAATTTAAGGAAAAAACAACATGAAGTCTCTGAACTCTACTGGAGAGATGAACGGCGTTTTTCCAATAACCATCATTCTTTCATTTGGTTTTGATGTGTTGTGATTATGTTTTGAAAGCTGTAGCACACAGACTCCTCAGACTCATCAAATCACTCAGTAATCACTCGTGCTCCAGTTATGGGGGGCGATATAATCCCGGAAGAAACCACTACCATCAGAATAGTTGTGCACAATGCACATCAATGCATAACACAACCACTGGACACCTTCTCTGTAGTCATGCATCCAGGCATGTATGGAAGCACATGCGTTAGTCGTGCTTCTCCATTAGATTTTCTACCCCGTTTGTATTTGTGTTATGCACCATGAAAACTACATTATTGCTTTGAAGTTTAACTTAATCAAGTAATGTTTGAGCTAACTGTTCAATCACACGTGAACTTGAGTTATGTGGACTTAAAGGAGCACTACTGATTTAGCATTCACAATGGACAGTTTAAAAAAAGATGACAATTGATGCCGCAGAACCAGAGAATATTATCTTTTTTTATTCAATGCCCACAATGCATCTGGACCACAGACCGTTCAGTTGGACACTCAAGTATGGTAAGCTAGTAGTGGCTAACGTTGCCTCGAGCAGCTAGCTTCAAGCAGAGATGAAGAGCGGGCTACAGAAGTCTGGTAACTTCACTTCTTTCTAGCTCCATACCAACCAGTAGTCATCAACCCCAGCCGACACTGATTCAAGACATTGCTTGAGGCAATTTATCAGACTTTGCGCAGCTCCCTCAGGAGCCACAAAAGGCGGATACTTTTTTCACATATGCAGTAGTACTCCACAACATCCGTAAACAGACTTTGATGTGTAAAAATTGGTGTATTTCTCCCTTTAAAACTTGACTTGGTGTCTTTGATTTGAACATTAAAGACTGAACTTGTACTGAAGATTTGGTGACTCAGCTACAACACTTAGAGGGAGTGTTTTGTTGTGAAAGCCTTTTCGCCCATAGCAACATTTTTTTATCAAATGAGAAATACAGTAAAACTCAGATCAAAGTCAGTATAACTGCAAACCTCCAACATAACTGAACCTGTCTGCCTTTCATAATAACCTGGCGCACTTCCTTGTCCTTAATGCAGAGTCCATGATGAGGAGGAACACATGTGCGTGTTCCAGTTTAACCTGAATAACAAGCAAACAGCAAACACCAGCACAGCCAAAGGGGAAAGTAGTTTAGATGGTCATTGTTGTTTGTTGAACTCTGTGTTACTCTGAATCACCGCGTTGCTGAGCAGCTCTCTCTCGCTCTCTTTGTTATGTTTTACCGAAATTCTTAAGAAACCCTTGATTTGAAGCCCACCATCTTTTCACTTCCCCTGAACGCGTTTGTTGTTTTGACTGTTTGGGAACTCCTCATGAGGAGTGGTAAGAATGTGGCTTTGGCTCGTATGCCTCAGGGGTATCCATAGTTCAGAGAGATTTCTGCCACACTTCTGTGTTTTTATATCACCATGGGTTTAGAATCTAGGCCACGATGCTCAAAATTAATTGGAATTACTTATTAATTGAATATTAAATTAATTAAGTTGTCGACTGACATTGTTTAGCACAAAAGTATGCATCTCTTGAATTTTTGCAAACATTTTTATGGTTATGTTAAAGGAATAGTTTGACATTTTGGGACATTTTCTTGCTGAGAGTTAGATGAGAAGATCAATACCGCTCTCATGTCTGTGCGCTGCAGAAGGATATGTAGCTGAAGCCAGGAGGCAATTAGCCAAGCATAACATAAAAATTGGCATAAGGACTAAACAGCGACCCCGACTCTCTCTAAAGTTCAAGACCCACCAACACCTCTAAAGCTTTTTTTAATCTTGTGCTGTAACGATTAGTCAATCAACTAATCAATTAGTCAACTGACTGAAACTCAATCGCCAACTGTTTTGATAATTGAATAATTGTCATTTTTTTAAGCAAATATGCCAATATATTTAGCTTCTCAGATGTGATGATTTAATTATTTTCTTCATCATACATGATAGAAACTGAATATCTTTGAGTTTTGGACTGTTGTTTTGACATTTAAAGACTGGGAAATAATAACAGGCATTTATTAATCATATTATCATTAATACAAATTAATCATAGGTTGCAGTCTATTTTAATCCACAAACAGAAATCTAAAAATGACCAGTGGTGATTTTACAGGGTGACCAACGGTCTGCTGCAGTGTTAAGATAATACTGGTAATACATAATTACTGGATTTCCTCAGGAAAAAATGCAAATAACTTCTGCTGCGATGAACACTACTAGGATGAGGATTGTGTAATAAAGTGACTGTTTATGTAGATTTCTAACTCAAAGAGTGCTTTTGTTGACAACACCTCATGCATTTGCAACCACTCTCCACCTCGACCGCCTCTCTATGAGTTGTGTGTGGTAAATAAACGTTTCTATATTGGAAAACACTTTGCCAGTGAACATAATCCAGGGAGCAATTATATTTCCCTCAAAATGTGTGTTGCAAAACTCTTTAGTAGCATATAAATGTAATTTCTAGGATTTAATCCATATCTCCACAATTTTATGTAGGCCATACATCTCAAATTCAGCTGAAATTATATTTTAATTTATGTTTACGTTCCAATTTTAGCATTTGCCAGATATACCTGCTGTATCCTCCTCTTCTTTGGTGTTATTTTTGTAAGCCTGCATCATGAGGAGGCTTTTATGCAAGAGCTGTTATCTATATTTAAAATGATTAATCTAAGTTTGTAATGATTACAAGACCTTGAAATGCAAGTCAGTGCAAACCACAGGTTTGTTTATGGACAAGTATACCCTTCGGAGGAGC
Source organism: Thunnus thynnus (assembly GCF_963924715.1). Taxonomy (NCBI): domain Eukaryota; kingdom Metazoa; phylum Chordata; class Actinopteri; order Scombriformes; family Scombridae; genus Thunnus; species Thunnus thynnus. The sequence goes on from NC_089531.1 coordinate 9,631,700, forward strand.
ACATTCATTTAGCGTTTTGTAATCACAGCGTGTGGTGTCTACATTCAGCACTGCAGTTTGTCAGCAGGAGCACGCACACACAACATGCCAACTTGTATTATAGGTTAAACAACACATTAAACAAATTCAACCTGACCTCGTTTTACTGCAAAAAAAGTCTCAATTAGAATTACATAACACGGTGGAAGGTCTTTTCCTCGGGCAACCTCTGTTCACTGATGATAAAGGCAGATAAGCGTGTTTGTTTTTGAGATACTGGTTAGTAATTTCATAATATTTTCACTTTAAGAGACCAACAGCCAAGACGTTTGACATTAATTGGTAGTTGCCCGGGAATCTTGTCCAAAACATCGGACAGAAAATCACAGTCAATCAGCGTGCAGACACAGGAAATGGAAACTGGCGTGGCAGAGTTTATTATTTCACCTTTACATTCAATGGCGACGTCCTGCTGAGTTTATGGTTTGTGAGGGCATAGAGGAGTACACATGAGGATTTAAAGCGAGCGGCATTCCTGAAGTTGTTGTCATTCTATGTTTTCCATGACATCAGAGCTGTCTGAAAGGCATAAAGGGGAGAAAATCGCTGTCAATTACTGAGACAAACACATGTCACCATCAGCGCTGACGTTGTCTGTTTAAGAAAAAGAAGTCATTCCATGATGCACTCAGAACGGTTGTCAGAGGTTGACGTTTTGATGCGTCATGTACGGAACGTTTTGGGTTTGTCCTCTCAGATTCCAAGCAATGTTTTGTCTTGAATAGTAGTAGAATATTACCAGCATTATTCATTACTGGAACTTTTTATGAGGCAGCTTAAACAGCCTCAGGTCCTCATTCAGCGTGGCTCTTATCTGCAGCGCTGCAGGAGCCACTCTGTGGTTCCTGTTATTGCGATCCCGCGTTGTGCAGGCAGATACTTGCACCCACTTTGGCTGCAGCCGAGCTCTCGCCTTTTCCACCGCCTGACAATTCAGATTGTGTAAACCTCGATGGCAGAAAATAAGGATTGTTTGTTATTACAATGCCAGTCCACAGTGGCTTGAGCGTGCGTTGTTTTGACTCTGAGAACAATCAACTGTTGCAATAAAAGAGCCTCCCTCCCCTCCCCGCACAGCTCACCACCTCCCGTCTAACCCCCTTCCCTTCCCGGTTTATTTACAGCAAGGATTCCTCTAAAAATGTCAGATCCTCATTCTTTACTTTTACTGGAACAACGGAAACACCTCTACCTTTACTATTATGTGGAATAGACAAAGAAAGAATTTCCTGTGTTGACAGCTGTCAACCAGTAGGTCTGATTTAATTTGATATCGATTTAATGAGGTGTTACACAAGAATGAAATGAGGGAAATAAAAAACACAATAGTATGTTGCATATGAATGTAAAATGAACGTCCTGTCAATTTGTTTTATAAGAACAATACAGACTGGACTTTTAAGAAGTACATATATATCCAATGTAACTGTGATTGATACTTAACCCACATTTAGTGCATTGAAGTGTCCTGTTTTATCTATTTTAACTTGTAACCACAGGAAATCTTCCTTAATTAACCGTTTGCCAAGTCCTCCCAACTTTGTTACTGTCGCTACACTTGCCAAATTTTGCGTTCTACCACAGCACATATACGCAATTTAAAATGATAATGGTGTAATATTTATTATTGAAACAGCAAGCAGACAACAGAAGGCTTCTTATTTCTTCTTCTCCTTAGTTTCTAACTGATTTAGTGCTCCCCATCTAGCCAAATAATATTAACTTTGTGAGGTGGTTGAAAGCCATAGCAGTATCTGCAGTCATTCCCTATTTACTTTATTGTGCTCTAAATTTACTGTCCGCCATTTTTTTTTTGTGTAAAATTTGTGGTCTATGTAGAATCCCTAAAAAATGTGTAGTTTTCACTTTCTGTAACAATCCCACAATGCAATATGTCACATTTAATAGATGAATGAAGAAGAATTACAGTCATGTGATAGACCACCTGTCAGTGATGATTCATTAGTGTCTGGAATCTCAGTTTACTGCTCACTACAGAGTAAACTACTTAGTGTTTATTAAATAGAGAGCAGTTAATAAATAAACAAAGGAGTAATTTCAGACACACCCAAAGAAGGAAATTCCTGTTC